>NC_046157.1:167768549-167988549 GCF_011064425.1 Rattus rattus | reverse complement strand
TAAGACTGATGAAGGCAGAATAATTTACTGTGTTTGAGTCTCTTAAAACTTTTTCCTTAATTTATTTATTTACTCACTATACCCAATTGCATGCTGTTTCTCTCTCCTCTCCTCCAAGTTCCACCTTCTCACACCCCCCCCAACCTCTTCTCCTCCTCAGAGAAGGGGAGCCCCATGTCCAACAACCAGTCCTGGAACATTCAGTCACATTAGAACGTAGCTTACCTTCTTCCACTGAGGCCAGACAAGTCAGCCCAGGTAGGGGAAAAGTATCCAAAGGCAGAGGCAACAGAGTCTGATTCTGAGGCCACCCCTGCTCCAATTGTTAGAGGACGCAGATGAAGACCAACTGCATATCCGTTACATTATGTGTAGAGTGTGTTGCAGGCCTGGGTCCAGTCTATGCATTTATTTTGGTGGGTGGTTCAGACTCTGTGGGCCCCCACCCGGTTAGTTGACTCTGTAGTCAATCCCTGACTTTACTAATGAAACTTTGCTATGCTTGCAGACAGGAGCCTAGCATAACTGTCCTCTGAGAGGTTTCATCCACCAGGGGATGGAAACCATTGCAGAGACCCACAACCAAACATTAACTAGATCTCAGGGATTCTTGTTGTAGAGTTGGCGAAAGGATTGAGGGAGCCAAGGTGGTCTTAAAACTTTCAATTTAGTGACTCTTTACCAATATTAAGTGGATTCTAGCCTCAGGGAGAATGCCCGTGTTGAAGCCAGAAACTTTCAAAATAAGACCAGGAAGAACATATTTAAAGGAATAGTATTTATAATATATCATAACTTTATAAGATTAAGTTCCTATACATGCAAAATATAACAGAAACACTTAAGAAAACCTGCTTACACAATTAAAATGGGATGGTAGTTTCAGATAGTTGAGCATGAAATGTTGAAATTAAAACTTCATACCATAGAAAACCAAGAACAGAGAGATATTGGAACCCATTGTGTTGTATTCTGTTGGAATGAGGCATTATAGATATGTAGTTTACTAAATATCATGCAAAAATTAATATTCCTTTTTTACATTACCCATAAGAAATCCACATAGTACAATGACATTGAGGAAGAACATGGTTATCATATTCCTTTATGTGTGATCCATATATCACGTGAAAGATTCAGAGAATGTCAAGCATGGTCATCCACTGACTTCTTGTGACTAAGATTGAAGAAGGGAGATCAGTGGGCCCCTGGTCAGTCTAGAATAAACAGAAAGACCTTGCTTCACACAGAGCAAATCAGAAATGAAAAGGGGGGGAGAAAAATACAAGGAAACAGTAAGTCAAGAGTATGGAATCCAAGGGCTTCAGATATGACTCTGCAATCAAGAGCAAATACTACTCTTGCAGAGGACCTGTTTGGTTCCCCGCATGTATATCAGGTGGTTTACAAGAGCACATAACTTCACTTGAAGAGGATTTCACACAATCTTCTAGCTTCCTTGAGCACCCGCACTTACATGCACAAATCCAGATATGCACACAGAATTAATAACAAAATGCATCTCAGAAAAACAATGTAGAATCATTCCTTTTTAGCTCTTTATATATTCCTACAGAGGAAAGAGTTCTTAGAACATGATAGCCAATTGAATGACATTCACAGATTACAAATGGTAGAGGCAGGTGTCTTTGAATACTCTGATTCTTCTCTTTATAGGTGAATAGCACTGATTCTTATTGAAAACTCTTATGCTGTCATAGGAAGAATGTGGTAAATGCAGGGAAAAATTGCTGACTCTAAGACCTTTAAGAAAACTCTGCCCTGCTCTGTAAGTCATTCATTCTGTTTGCACATCATTTTTTTTAACAGAATAATTCAAAGCCAGATGTGTCTGATGTCTGGCTCCTTTCATCACAAAAAGTAATTTAACCTTGGTTTAATAAAGGTGTATATTCATTAATAAAACCGGGAAAATGAGGACTTCTCCCAAAACTCACAAATATTATAAATCTTAAATCCCTTCAATGCTGTAGAAAGGATACTAGAAATAGCAATGACACCATATGTCACATGTCAATGTTAATCACTTAATCTTTAAGCTCCATTGCCCAACTGCCTCATTAAGATGCCGACGGGACGATGGATGAAGGTAAACATGTGACAGGAACATAGACAGTATGAACATCATGGCCTTGAACATGGACATGCACTTTTAAGAATAGACTTGCCTATGTGTACTTAGAGATCTACCTACCACATTCTGCAAAATGGGAAAATAAAAAGTCAAACTGACTTGTTACTTGTCGTCACTGAACTACAAATGTGCAAATTATTGGTTTAGTGATTAGTAAATGGACGTATTTGTTTATACTGGAAGCTCTTACCCCTTAGGAATGAGTATCTACCTTCTACAAACATAAAGGAAACTATCCATGGTCTGTTCTGACTGATGAGGGAACTCTTAGACGATTACAACAATTATCAGAGCCTCTGTCAAACCAGTGCAAGAGTTAAAGAAATTTTAGGGTATCATAGTGTTCTGAGGTGGGAAAGTGGGTCGTTCCACATGTGGCATTTTAAGCAATATTATCTTTTTCCCCGTTGGATATATTTCTTTATTTTCATTTATATTTTGGAACTATAAGCTTGTTGATATCAACCTCTTGTATTTTCGCTTCTTGTTTACATTTAAAATTAGTCGTTTTTCTTGATTGGTGCTGATGTAGATGTTGACTCTTTTACTCACCTTCAGATTTCTTTTCATTAAGATTTGTCTTTGTCAGGATTTTCAGTAATTTTTCAAAAGGGCACAAAAGTTTATCTAAGGAAGAGTAGGAAGTTGGAATAAATTGAGAAATATAAACCAAGAGGCTATGGGATGTTCTTAAGTATTCTACAGTTTCCTACCATATGATAATTATTATTTTATTTTATTTTCCGGTTAGCCTATAATGATAGTTTTTAATATGCCTCACACTTTACAAGTATTCCTGGAGAATGTGTGAATGCTGACTTTTTTGTTCTAAGTGCATGCACCTTCAAATTTATTTTAAAAACTCTGCAAGAAAATTACTAACAGATCATTCTGTAAAGCAAGGCATGAAGAAAAAGAAATAATGAAACAAGCGAAGCACCAAACTTCAAACAACAGTGAGCTGCTATGTCATCTTATGTACTTGGCCATGGAGAGCAAGTCCTCCTCTGCTATTAGCAACGGTCTCTACCACAGATGGCTGATATGAGGATTAAATGATCCCACGTTTACGACTGCAAGTAGTGCTTTGGAAGAAAGGTGATTAATGGTGAAAATGGGGGGTGGTGAAGGATTAGGAAAAAAACTAAGGAGGCATCTGTTTTGTTTACAAATTCTCTCTTTGCTTTTTTCATTTATGTGAAATGGTCCTATCCCATTGTCTTATATCCAAGAAGAGAGTATCAATTAACGCAACCTCTACTTCTGGTTTCAGGATATAAACCATCTCTTCTGACCCATACTATTCAGTTCCGGGTCTCTTTCCTTTACTTTTTATGGTAAGTCGAGGCTAGAATTTTCAATTTGTATTTAATTAACAGGGATTTGTATTTAAAGGTATCTCTTATAAATATAGCAATGTAGTTTTTTTTTTACAGAAGAGTACACATATTTGTATTCTTACAGGCATTATTTGGAATATTGCTTTGATTGCCCATTACCAGCAAGCTGAACCTGGTTTGTTTAGAAGAAATGCTTCCTCCTTGAAGATGTTCAAGTGCTGAGGTGAATGGGTGATCGCCTTCCAGTAGCAGCTCTACCTAGGCATGGATATTCACATTTGGAGAGACTCATGGGAATTCATCGTTGTATCATTTTTCCTACTTATTGAATAAAATAGACTTGGCTCACAATGATTGTAATACTTAATCATTTCAAGGGAGATAGAACTGTAATTAATTAATCATTTAATTACTTTTCTGTTGAAGCTGGATTTTATCCATTTCATTTACATGCATAACTGGTTTAATAGCTTTTGCTGAATGGGTTGTTTGAACTAATTGACTAGAGAATCAAATAACCAAACCAACATTGCATAGGATCTTGAAGTAAATATCTCATCTTATGGAATTTAGCTGGTCATTAGCCTGTTTTATGGAAGTCCTAACTAATTCCTACTGACCTCTTCACCCTATTCTGCTTCTTTTTGAGCTCATTTTATTCAACTGTAAGTTTCTCTAGCAAGTGAGACCACTGAGTATATCAGAAGCATATACATCTTCTCCTTGTTACCTATTTATTGCAAACTCTTACTTGACTCTAATATTGCTGTTGTGGCCATTGGTAAGTCCTTGCCTCTATTCCTCATATTTATTTAATTCTAAAATTTTTGCTTTTAAAATTATTTTCTTGGTCTTTTTATTTAGTAGCAACTGTAGAAGCACACACAGTTGTAAGAAGTAATACACCAAGGTATTATAAATTGATGAGTATCTCCCTGTCCACCAATATAACATATTTTACAACAAAATAACATTATCGTTAGAACATAAATAGTGATTAAATAAATTATGTTATTTATTTTTTCCTATCTCAAAAACACTCGTACATGAGGCAAAATATGTTGTATTTTGATGTAGACAATTTTGTCACATATGAATCCTCATGTGACCATTATTTAGTCCAAGAAACAGAAGTTGTCTATGTCCGCTACCAATGATATTACCCACAGGCATCTTCAAAGCATCTTCCTGCCATTTCCTTCTTGGTCCTCTTCCTTCTGTTACAAATTTTTAGCTAGAGAACTTATTTTCAACATAGTGTGCTGGAAGAATTGGACAGTCTCAACATTTTCTTTTAAGGAGAAATGTAACTTTTATTTCACATGGAGCTGAGTTTATAAGTCCCTTCTTACTCTCCACTGTTTCCATTATTTGTACTTAACAATAATATAAAAATTTTAAAGGGAAATTTCAAAGAAATAATAGGAAATTTGTGGCTTTTAAATACAAGGATATCCAGAACCATACTGAAGACACTGAAAAGTATTCTGCTTTCTCTCATTTAGGACAGGAATACAGGAGTCTGTATTCAGTGTTTGTGGTCCATGTGTCCCACAGTCATTTAGTCTATGTGTGAAATATCATAGCAACTGTTCCAGACTTTGCAGTGAATGTGTTTACATAACATTTATTAAAATAACACCTAGTAAGAACTCTGTAAAAAAGGAATAGTGACTCTGTCAACTTGGACATCCCAAAAAACAAAGTCATAACATGCTCTTGTTAAGTGGATATGTTTTTTTTTTTAAATCATTACTTTGTAAGGAAAAAGAAAATAGTATCTTGAGGCTGCCACAACACATGGAAAGAATGCATTTTCAATCTATATGATAATAAACAAAAAGCAAATTCTTGGGTTTATTAGTTATACTTTAAATTATAAAATGGAGCACCATAAAATATGATAAGCACAGAATATTTTCTCAAAGGCAAACTAAGCATCAACTGAAGTTTGAAAACACATTTCTCATAGGTAAGGAGTAACTGTTGTATTTCCTATATTCTAGATTGATTGTGAATATGAACATTGAATCTAAGTTACCAAGCCTTTAGTAGGAAACCTTACAAAGACATTCTTAGTTTAAAATTGATTAATTAAATTGTAAAGCGCATAGATTAAAAATGGTTGTATTTAATATTACCCTAAAATATTAGATCATAAATTAATGAGACAGAATTGTATTGAGTAGCAAATTCCGCTGAACCTCATTAAGAGCAGAAATTTCTAAAGAAGGTTCATAAATACCCAGAGAGTAATCAACTCAAGTAACTCAGGAAGTCCCTGAAATGGATTGTATTTACAAGGATCATTATTTCTCAGGGCTGTATAAGCAGATGAAGAAATTCAGACCCCATATCTGACTAGAAGGGATACTTTGATCTGTCTAGCCAACTGCATGTTATGCCAACAGCTCACATACCAACAGCTACGCTCATGTAGGTTTTTATCAACACAACTTTTGACTCATCCCTGCTCTTTTAAATAAGCCATCATCCATTCTCCTAGACGTTACCCTAATAAGCTCATTGTCTCAACAAATTGGGTTTTGGTGGTATCATTACTTTGGCATGTCATTGATTTTCTATGTTGGGTAAAAACTTTTCTGTTACTTCCACTGAGAAAAAAAGTGTCATACTAGAAATAGAGATTTTTGGAAGAAAAGAACCAAAATCACTCATTACAAACAACTGATTTTTTTTTAATGTCACACATTGTACAAAGGAAAAGTTTTCCAAACTGGTACTGAACAAAACATAGATCAGTCATTTAAAATATAAACCCTGAAACTCTCAGAGTATTATTTAAAAAAAGGGGGGGTCTTCTTTATGATACCAGACAACTGGGTTTACTGGACACAATAAATCTGAGAAAGCAAAGTAAAAAATGGACAATATATACAATGTCATGTGTATGGCACAAGAAACAATAAGCAGAGAGAAAAGACAACAGATGGAATAAAAAAGATATTTGAAAACTACATTTAAAGGGTTAGATATACATAATATAAGAAAATAAAAAAGTGTCAATAGTAATAAATAAATAAATATAAAACATTATTTCAAAGTGAATGAAAACTTATAAATAGGTGTTTCCACAAAGGCATGGAAATGCCCGAGAGATATGTAGGAAAGTCATCAACACAAATCATTGTTAGCGAAATTTAAAGCACAATCACAATGAGATATCACTTTATTCACATTTAATAGGTATTTTGTTAAAGCAAGCATATAAAAGGACATGTGATGAAGAATTCTTTTATGTTTATTGGATGCTTTTTATTTACATTTCAAATGTTATCCTCTTTCCCATTTCCCCTCCAGAAATCTCCCTCTCTCCCAGCTTCTATAAGGGTCCTCCCCCACCCACCTACCAATCCCTCTCACCTTCTGCTTTTACATTCCCCAACACTGGGTCATCCAGCCTTCCCAGGACCAAGGGTCTCTTCTTCAACTGATGCCCGACAAGGCCACCTTCAAGGACACCTTCAAGGCCACATATGAACTGGAGTCATAGATCCATCTCTGTGTAGTCTTTGGATGGTAGTTTAGTCCTTGGTAGCTCTGGTAGTTACTTTGTGACTTTCTTTCTATGTGGTTGCAAACCCCTTCAGCTCCTTCAGACCTTTCTCTAACTTTGCCATTGGGGAACCCGTTCTCAGTTCAGTAGTTGGCAGCAAGCATCCACCTCTGCATTTGTCAGGTTCTGGCAGAGCCTCTCAGGAGACAGCTATATCACATTCCAGTCAGCATGCACTTTTTGATGTCCACAATAGTGTCTGATTTGGTGACCGTAAATGGGATGCATCCCCAGGTAGGGAGTCTGGAACACATAGACACTGGGGGAAATTTCCTGAACAAAACACCAATGGCTTATGCTCTAACATCAAGAATTGATAAATGGGATCTCATAAAATTGCAAAGCTCCTGTAAGGCAAAGGACACTGCCTATAGGACAGAACAGCAACCAACAGATTGGGAAAAGATATTTTCCAATCCTACATCCGATAGAGAGCTAATATCCAATATATACAGAGAACTCAAGAAGATAGACTCCAGAGAATCAAATAACTTTATTAAAAAATGAGCTACAGAGCTAAACAAAGAATTCTCAACTGAGGAATATCAAATGGCCAAGAAGCACCTATGGAAATGTTCAACATCCCTTATAATCAGGGGAAGGCAAATCAAAACAACTCTGAGATTCCACCTCAAACCAGTCAGAATGCCTAAGATAAAAATCTCAGGTGACAGTAGATGCTGGCAAGGATGGAGGGAAATAGAAACACTCCTCCATTGATGATGGGAATGCAAGCTGGTACAACCACTCTGGAAATCAGTCTTGAGGTTCCTCAAAAAATTGGACATAGTGCTACCTGAGGACCCACCTATTCAACTTCTTGGCATATACCCAAAAGGTACTCCAATGTACAACAAAGACACATGCTCCACTATCTTTACAGTAGCCTTATTTATAATAGCTAGAAGCTAGAAAGAACCCAGATGTCCTTCAACAATGGAATGGATACAGGAAATGTGGTACATTTATACAATGGAGTACTACTCAGCTATTAAAAACAATGACTTCATGAAATTCGTGGGCAGATGGATGGAATTAGAAAATACCATCCTGAGTGAAGTAATCCAATCACAAAAGGACATACATTGTATGTACTCACTGAGAAGTGGATATTAGTTCAAAAGCTTGGAATACCCAAGATAACAATTTACAGATCACATGAAGTTCAAGAAGAAGGAAGACCAAAGTGTAGATGCTTCGGTCCTTCTTCAAGATGGAACAAAAATGCGGGTGATGAAGGATTCTTAGCTAACAACAGGCATGTATTGGTCTGTATTACATTGCATAGTTGAGCTTTGTTTGTTGGGACTCCACAGAAAAAAGCAACCAAAAAAACTTCTTGGGGAATGCTGTAGCTTCTTGTTGCTTCCTAGGATTCAGGCGGGTTGACAGAGTGATGTCAGTTGAGACAGACTCTTGTCTGAGGCAAGACCCTTGCGCACTCATGCTATTTGGAGGGAGTGTAAATAGGACTCAACAGACTGTGTGATGGCCTTACTCGTAGAGCTAGCTGTCAAGAAATCAGCAGTTCAGTTTACAGGTCAGTAGCAGCTGCTCGACCTCCTCACAAATACTTCACAAATTTACTGCAGTCCAATTCGGTAGAGTCAGGATAACAAACACAAATCAGCAGTGGTGGCACTACCAAGGAACAGCCAGAAGGGATTCAGACAGCTGTACCTCTCTCAAACAAAGCAAAGATCAGCAAAGACCAAAGGCACTAGGTCAAGAAGCTTTGCTCATAGGCATCTTTATTTACCAATCACAGGTAATTTAGGGGTCAGGGTTACAAAGTATCACTTGGGTATGTCACTTGAATACATGTAAACTTTCTTGTCCCTGTGGGCAGGCAGGTCTTGGGGGCCAGTAGTTAGCATTACATTACAAGCAAAACACCAAGTCTCAAAAGAAGTATTTCCTTTTACCTAATAACTCTAGCTTTTGTTGTTGTGATAAAAAACAAAACAAAACAAAACAAAAACAAAAAATAAAAGAAACATCTTTTTGCTCTCGTAACATGTTAGGCTAAATATTGTTTATAGACATTGTATCAGGGAAGGACTGTCATTTTTCTCCTTTGACAGCTAGCATAGCATCTTCTAGTACAATGAAAGTTATTTCTTAGAGAGGAGGCTGGATATCCAGTCAGAATTCCCCAAGTCCTATGTCCAAAGTGCATGATGTTATCAGTAATAGAGTCCTTCAGCTTCTGGGAATTGACTAGGGAAATAGCAAAAGGCTTTATTTTAGTTAAATCTTGGATTGCCTGATCAATAACCTGCAAGTATATTTTTCACGCCTTTAACTGGAAATTTTGTTAGACAATCCATGGCTCATGGAGAAAATATTATTACTCCAAATGATAGAAAATGCACACACACACACACACACACACACACACACACACACACACACAGAGAGAGAGAGAGAGAGAGAAACACACACAGACACACACACATTTATATATAATATATAATTTTAAATAAAAACATATGACTATGGCTTTTCAAGCTTCATTGCCATTATTTATTCCTATTTTATTATTCTTCCCCTGTATTGCACCCTGTCCCAGTAAAATCTCCAATACCATTTTTTCCTAGTGCCCTTACATATCATTTGTATCTTGCTATCCTCTTCTGTAGACTTTCCTCTTTGTGTATGGTTCTTTTTAATTTTCTCTTCTCTGAAATTCCTCAAGATTATATGTAAATACATTGGAACTTTGGATCTAAGTCTACAAATGCAATAGCAATTCTGATGTTGAAAACATTGCTACAATCCCATGTTTATTCTAACACTAACCATAAGAGCAGAGACATTGAAACAACTTAAATGTGCATCAACTAGTTAACCAAGAAACAAGGTATGTATCCACAATGAAGTACTGTGTATCAATACCAAAAATTAAAACCCTGTCTTGTGTGACACAGAAATAAAATATGCCTAAGAAAAAAGGACAAATACTATATGATGTTGTTAATAACACAGAATTAAAATTTGTTCTGAGAGAAGTTAAGAATAGAAATGCATTATGGGTATAACAGCTGGAGAGGATTGTGTAGAGAGATATAGGGGATTGACTTACCAAGTGATGGTGAGAATGATGGAGTTCTGATATGTTATCACTGTTAGTATTTATCATCAAATGTACCTTTGTGGCTCAGAGCCAAGGAATACCACAGAAAAATCCCACCAATCAACAGGTGTACTGAAAGAGATTTATTTGAGGGCAGGATGTTAAAGGCCATTTCAGAGTGGGGATATGAGACAAAGATAGAGACAAACACAGATGACAGGCAGGCAGATCACAGATCAGAAGACAGAGGGATTGCCACAATGGTGGATTTGAAAGGGTGGACTTTTCACACAGGGAAAATATACAGCAGTGGAAATGTGTCACATTTGGTGGCAGTGGGTAATGGTATAGCTTCTTGCAATGAATCCCTGAAGGCAGGCTGGCAGAGATTCTGAATTCTAACAATTACACCATAGTAATAATAGGTATTACCAGTGCAGTATACATTACTGAAAACCAGAAGAAATCCTCTTAAATTCTCACCATACAAAAAATGTCAGCATGATTTATAGATATGCTTAACGTGATCTGAACATTGTATAGTGCATACGTGTATTGAAGCACTGCCAAGTTCTCTATTAATACTTTTACTATCTAAATGTTCTCGATCACCAGCTAAAATTAATTTAAAAAGTCACACCAGAGATAAGAGAGTCTGAGTGAGATTTTTTTAAAGAATATTATAAACATATAATTTTTATATCTCAAAGTTCAGAAACCTGGAATCCTTAAGAAAAAAATGAACAGACGCAGAACCATCTTACGCGTTTTCAAGGAGTCATCTCAACTTTCCCTTGTAGTCCATTCCCAATCCTATGTGTCAGCTGTGGATGCCCATAAATACTCTCTACCAGGCAATCACAGTGGCCAGCTAGGCTGGGGCCCCCACTATATCGCCTGTCCTCTCTCTATTCTCTATTTCCTTACTGCTACAGCCGGCTTGGAGGAAGGAGTCCCTCTAACTGCCCTGTCTCTATTTCCTGGGGACCTGGCCTTTTGGTATGGACCCAGCTTAGTACTTTCCTGAGATCCTCTCAGCCTACCATGCTATCTTACTTCCTGCCTTTGTGTCAGCCACTGATTCGCAGAAACACTTCCTAGCAGGAGACCCTACCCCAACCCTTGCAATGGCAACGCCAGGCTTAGAATAAGGAAAGTGTCCCCAACATCCTCCTTGTCATTTTACACAACATTTATTTTTGTTTTGCTTCCTCAGATTTTAGTGTCTTGTCCCAGTTCTCCAGTGTCATAAAGAAGCTGTCCTCACAGCGCTTTGTTCTCTCCCTGGTGACTCACAGGGAGCCGCAGCAGTCTCCATCAGTGCTGGGAGCTCTTGGTCCGGGAAGTGGTGGATCAACAAACACAGGTTGTGTTCAGAGATTCCACGTTCTGTTCGCTTCGTTTTCATTTTATTTCATTTTGTTTTGTTTCATCCTTTAATAAATATGAGACAAAACTGAACCAAAACCATAGAATTCTGAGGGTTTATCCAACATAACTGCCTTCTTCCTTATAAATGGTACAGGCACAGGTTAGGGAGGGCTAAGAAAACCTTTCTATGCCTGCACATGGATGAAGTTACACTGGATGAATGTAAGGATAGTGGGGTTGTAGGGCTACAAATTGAATAGATTCCAAGCACATGGACCACAACAGTGCATCAACATGCCTGGTCAGTGCAGTACATTACTGTGAATTACATTATAAAACATCAACTGTAGATGATGCCCACAGCTCAATTTTCAGTGTGCCCTAAAACCATAGCTTGAGCAAGTCATGGGCTAGATATATCAATAATAGAGAGCCTCATATACAATGCAAGTATACATAGAAAATTAACAGAAATACAGTTATAGAACTATGTGCATTTATCACAATTGAAAGGGCTTATATTGTAGAATCATTGATGAATTAGTACATTTTTAAAATTTATTTGAGATGCAATTCTCAGAGTAGATTTAATTACTAATCACAGGCAAAGGGCAAGTATAAAGCTAAGGTAGCAGAAATGTCCCCACAAGTGATTTAATGAAACTCTATTGATTCTAAACTCTCTGATCTAATCTGATATATCCAGTCAAAAAAAATCTCAATTTTGGCAAATTATCATCTGTCAAACTTAGAATGGGAATATGATGTACAATGCATATTGTCAGGTTGGAAAACAAATTATCCTACACAGAAAATGCTACTGGTTGTGAAAATGCTTCTCTTTATTTCTGATAAAATATATTTGGTTCAAGCATTATGTAAAGACATGCAGTGAAGATTTTAGTAATGAATATATATATATCTTAAAATATACATCTATATATACATATATTGGTTTGTGATTATGTATTACCATTATCACATGATTACATTTATATAACGGTAGTTTTCTTTTTAGATGTATATAATAATTGATTTCTCTAAAGATTATTATAAGTGGATGTAGAAAATGCATACATGCACAAGGGTGTGGTTTCTAAAAAACACCGCAATGCTTCTTTGAAGAAATCTAACTATTACAGCAATGGTAATGTCCTTCATACTGGCATTAGTCACCTTAGCATGGCAGATGTTTGTGTTCACCAGAGCCAGGCAATTTATGTTCAGGTCATGCAGTTACTGCAGTAAAATATAGTCTCCTTTCAGGAGTGAAATTGGCTCCTTTTGTTGAGGACTGGCTAGCTTCTCTTCAAACCAGAAAGAGAATAATGGTGGTACCTTTGGGAAAGAACATGGGTTTGATTAATCTTTTCTTTCCATATACTCCTTTTAAATGCTTGAAGAAAATCCTGTCCCTTCCTGATTCTCTACTCAAATGAAGCAGATGCTGCCTTATCTCTCACATACAAATAAATAAATCAAATGATTGTTCTGATGAAAAAGAATTAAGAACTCGCTTAACATATTCATTTAATTTTAAAGGAACAGCTTTCTGATAGCATAGTGATGTAGTAGACCCAGGAAAGAGAGCTGAAATGTTATGAGAGTGAACACATTCATCTCGGGTTACTAGAATGGCAAGAATAAGAATTATAAACGGATTTCTTTGTAAGGGTGGCATACTCACATTTAGGTAAGTTATTAATTTTTTTTCTTTTCTTCTCTTTTTTTCGGAGCTGGGGACCAAACCCAGGGCCTTGTGCTTGCTAGGCAAGCGCTCTACCACTGAGCTAAATCCCCAACCCCAGTATAATTTTTTTAACTTCAGTGAATGCCATAGATAAGTCAAATCCAGACCCCTAGGTGTTCCTGAGATTGGGATAAGTGAATATGACGTAAAAGTTGATTCTTGACGGCATGACTAATTCATATCAGGTTACCCATTCCTCAGGTATATCACTCACAAAGAGTATTCCAGTCGTGAATGCAACAGTGACAAAAGATACAAGACAAGTTTGAATCTCCCCTGCTTATTATTTCTCTACTCATCCTATTTCATTTTCAATTTAATTCTTGTAGACAAAGCAAATATTATTTTTTTAGTATTTTGATAAAGAATCAATTCTCAGTATTTCAAGAAATGACCAAATGACTTGCATCCTCTACATTCAAAATAGTGTCTATTTTGTGATTCTTTTAATTCTGTGTGGTTAAAAGTATGACTGAATACACACATAGAATTACTAATTCTCATAACTTTGTGCAACTCTACACAGTAGTCATAAATTCATATACAAAAATACCCAATTTAGAAAACACATAAGCAATTAGATTGTTTTGCTCCATTGACAAAGTAAGAGGATTCATGATTTGGTTTTACAAAATTTCAATGTTAAATAATTTAAAATAAGAATGTCAACAGGAACAAGATAAGTTTTAAGCTCATTAATGCTCATAAATAAAAATATGAAACACCACAAGTAACTTTTTAAAGATCACTAATATTTCCTTTAATCTTTAAGATTTTTATTGATGAAGTTATTTATTTACTTTACATCCCCATCGAACCATCCCTTCCCTCCTCCCCTTCCACTCCCTCCCTCTCCCCAACCAGCCCTCCTCCCCTTCTGTGCAGAAAAGGGAAGGACTCCCATGGATATCAGCCAGCTTGGCAAATCCAGTTGCAGTAAAACTGAATTTAGACAAGGATGCAGCCCAGCAGCCCAGTGAGGGGAAAGAGATCCAACACTTTCACAGGAAGGCTTGCATGATTACTAGTGTTTTTAAAGAGAAAGAAAAAAAAAAAAACAACTCTTTTAAAAAGTGTCTTTCAATTTCAGGTAGATAAGTACTCTTATTTCATGCAAATTGTTACTGCACACATTTGACCCCAATAATTCTGTAAAAATCAGAAATCTTTTACTTCTGAGGCATAACGGTCACAAAGACAAGTATTTGGAGATTTACAATGATGTTCTCAATTAAAACATAGGATCCTTAATACCTTCTATTCCAGGTTTCAGAATGGGTGTAACTTATGGATTTTAAACAAAACCCAACAGGTGAGATCAGTGGCTCACACACGTTCTTTGGGGAATAAGGGTTGAGAATCTGGTGAGTAACAAAGGTCTTTGGAATTCAGTACAGAAAGAGAAAAGTGGATGTAAATCGGGCATCATCCCTCTACATCCTGTACACTTTGTTTCACACTCTGCTCTCATCTAGGAATCTTTATGAACACTTCATGCTGTCTGTTTCCACACTGTTCGAGGAAACAAACACATGGCACATCTGGAACAATTCTGGACAGGACATTTTCACAAATTCCCATATTTTAGGTGTGGATAAAAATCGATACCAGGTGGACACAGCTAAGTGAATGAAGTCAGGAAGCCGTTAGGACTCTGGGAGAGGAAAAGAATGCACTTGGCGTATGAAGACATTGTGTAAATGCCAATTCATTAATCCTAGCACCATCTAATTTCCTGATGCACCCTTCTAAAGGCTAAAAGTAAGTTAAGAAGCTTTATGTTTTCTAATGCCTTCCCAGCGACAGGGCTAGCAAGGAAGGCAAGATGCCGACTTCATTGTTCATTTAGGTCTACTCACCAACTACATTCAATGGGGATGAGAACAGAATTTGAAATTCCTCCTGGTCCTATTTACTATGAAAACTAATATATAATTTCAAAAACCGGTTTGTGTATCAGAGCTCAAAAACAGTTGACTTAGTTTTGATTTTGAAAAACAGACCCAAAAGCATTAATATTTTTACCACTGATTTTAAAATTTTGGTATCTCCTCATGGTTAATAAAATATTCTATCAAGGCATCAAAACGTTGTATTGGTGTTTTCAGAATTCTGTTTAGTCAAATGTATATGTGGAAGTAACCAGCGAGCTTTATATTGATTAGAATAATTTCTACACTTGATTTTTGTCTAGAGTGTATGAAGAAAATTCTTATATGAAGAGCTCTTCAGAGCTCAATGTCACCTTGGATTTAGGTAGAAGTCACTGGGTATACAATCAGCTTTCAAAGAAAATATACCATTCCCGTGCTGTACATCATCATCCAATATAACATCACACCCTAAACCTCTTCACAATATGTCTAACAAATAAGGATTGATCGTCAATGTGATGATAAGATGGCATTTTCTGCTCCAATCCGTCTCTCTAAAGACATGTCACCTGTCTGTTATATTCCATTGTAAAAAATTAAAAAAAAAAAACCACAAGTTTCATAAGGAAACGCATTAGAGAATGTTAAAATTTTAGGTTCTTAAACAAGCTAAACTGGAAGACAAAGAAACTGAAAGGATATTTTGGTAAAACACAGGACCAACTCAATCATGGAAACATTACTATTTAAGGTGAGATTAAAAACCTTGAAGCTATTGAAACATAATGGGAACCAAAGCCTGCTGACCTCGAAGTCCAGTCTATCTTGAGGATGGTTCTGCAAGGAATGCTGGTAGAACCTGCTGCTCACCGAGTGCTTACACCGCTGAAGTCATGTGCCAGTCCACGCCAAGCAAGCCACACTTGATGCAAGTTGCATGCCAATGACTGTGGCTGCTTTCAGGCTGTTAGACAAAACCTCAAATCACTCAACTGTAAACCTCAGACTTAAACCATAGGCCAAGGCAGCTAGGAAAGCCTTGAGGAAACTGGTACGGGAATCTGAGGCTTTGGTTGTTTGTTTGTTTTGTTTTGTTTTAGGAAAATAAACTACATCCAAAGAACATTGTGTGAATTACTACTATGAGGCAGTTCTGAGTTTCAGTATTACATTACTTTTGATATAACTCACAACATTGGAAAGTATGATATGCTATATTACAGGGATTATTTTATAAATTTTGATAATGGAAAAGCTTTTTTAATAAATGATTTGCTTCATAAGAACTCAGGATTCCTGTGAAGATTTGTGTTGGATGCAAATGAGGCTACGTATGCAACAGAGTGACAAGATGAGCGGACTTCTCTCGGAACAGTGTGGGCATGGCACTTAAGACGTAAGTGAGACACAGCCAGAATACAGCAAATACAGAGGCGAATGTCAGCAGCAAACCACTGAACTGAGAATAGGACCCCCGTTGAAGGAATCAGAGAAAGAACTGGAAGAGCTTGAAGGGCTCGAGACCCCATATGTACAACAATGCCAAGCAACCAGAGCTTCCAGGGACTAAGCCACTACCTAAAGACTATACATGGACTGACCCTGGACTCTGACCTCATAGGTAGCAATGAATATCCTAGTAAGAGCACCAGTGGAAGGGGAAGCCCTGGGTCCCTGCTAATACTGAACCCCTAGTGAACTAGACTGTTGGGGGGAGGGCGGCAATGGGGGGAGGGTGGGGAGGGGAACACCCATAAGGTAAGGGGAGGTGGGAGGGGGATGTTTGCCCGGAAACCAGGAAAGGGAATAACACTCGAAATGTATATAAGAAATATTCAAGTTAATAAAAAAAAAAAAAAGACGTAAGTGGGTGTTAACTTGCCTAGAACTGACTGCTTTTATTTTTTTTCTTAATTTTTAAAATTCATGTATACAGTAATAGGTTTCACTATGACAGTTATCGTCCTATAATATTCATATTCTTTCTCTTTATTCTATTTCCCCTTCTCCACTCTCCTATAAAGTTGACCAGTTTTATAAAGGCTTTCATTATTTGCCACAGCTTACAGATGCCATGCATAAATTACTGATATGTAATTATATCCCGAAGCGAAAGTGTTTAGATTTTTATAACAATGTATTTTATATAGGAGTGAGGACTTATAACCATGTTATCCTTGGAATCTCATATACCTAATGTCCCCAAATGTATTTAATAATCAGCCAGAAAAGGTAATTAGAAAATGGTGTCTCTTTCTTTTTCTAAAGATTTACTTGTTAATTAAGCAAAAATAGCTTGACTTTTTTAAATGTATTATATACTAGATGTCAAGGTATAAGCTGTAAAATATCACATATGTCAAAACATATCATAAACCATAATTTTTAGGCTTTGGAAATATTAGATTTTTTAAAAAAACAATTAGGGTATTATTCAACATTGGAAAGTATGTTATGCTTTATTAGAGTGATTATTTTATAAATTCAGGCATAGTATATGATAATGTCCTAGTCCCTGTTGTTTCTGCCAAAACTCCCTTGACAAATGCATGTTTAGGCTAAAGAATTTTTTTTTCCTCACAGTTTCAGGTTTAAGGGAAGTCTTCACGAGAACCTGGAATAGTAACTTGAAAGAACTACATCTCCAACATTCACAATTGTGAGAAAGGAGATAGACATGAACATAAGACAGAGACAGAGATGGAGACAGAGAGGTAAAGAGAGGAAAAACAGGGCAAGAGAGACAGAAGAGAAAAAGAGATAAAAAGAGAAAGAAGAGAGAATAAATGTGTGCATATCTTTTTTGTGTTTATTTAGCCCAGGACTCATACCCAGGGATTGATGCCACGCATAGTAAGCTGTGTCTATCAACATTATTTAAAATGATCAAGACAATTCTTCACAGACATGCCCATTGGCCAACTCCATTTAAAGAAAATAACTCATTTTCTTCCCAGGCAAGTCCCAACATATATAAACATGATGACTATACACATAAAACTACCTGTTTTCTTGTCTAATTATTCCTCTCATATCATCCTTTGAATTTATTCAAAAACAATGATGAAATGAATTTCTTGTTTAAAAATATAGAAACAAATTCAGGATAAATTGTTACCTCTATAAAAAATTTAAAACATGTGATATTTAATACATGCATGGTATATACACTATGACTATATTATTATTTGGTATATTTAAGAAAATAAGACATTTACATATTTTAACAGAGTTTGATGATTATTCTTGGTTGTCAACTTGTCTCCATCTGAAATTAAGAAAAACCCAAGTGGCTGGGTACAGTTGTGATGGAAATACTTCTTTCTTAGATAATTTGAATTGAGAGGGCATGCATTTAATCTGGGTCTTTTGATGTAGAAAGGTACATCTTTTATTCAGAACCATTAAGGTGAGAATCTGGGCCACATCTGGTGATAGCCTACACACGGACATGAAAGATGGAAGTAGTCACTCTCTACCAGTTTGTTCTTGTTCTTTCTACCAAGTTCACACCTTAACTGACGTTAGAGACTACTTCATCAAGATTCTAGTGTATACTGAAGACCAGATGATGCATAGCCTCCAGGATTGAACTATTGGATTCTTGGTCCTTCGGTTGGTAGACAGCCATTGTTGGCTTGATTGCAGCCTGTCAGCTCTGTGTGTGTGTGTGTGTGTGTGTGTGTGTGTGTGTGTGTGTGTGTGTGTGTGTGCACCCATATATATGTGTCATAGAATATATATTTATTTATATATATTCTAAACATAAGTATGACAGATGACTCCACCAATGAGGAGAATGGGCATCAGTAAAGGCCCTACTGGCATTTGAAAACTTCTGTCACACCACATGCTCAGAAAAGCTAAATAGTACCTAGAGGTCAAAAGTGCCACGGTATCAGCAACACCTATCACAGAAAACACAGTTATAGTCTCAGAACATTTTCACTAGCAGTCCTTGAAATAAGCCAGAGGCACCTGCTGCTGTTCCAAAGAGAATCCAGAGGGCATCCTGCAGAGAGTGCTAGAAATCAGCTGTTTGCAGTGACTCTTGAAACCAAGCCACCCAAACAGCCACCTGTGATCCACATTGCCCGAAATGTATCTAGCAGGTTTCCTGTTCATAAAAGCAATGGTTCTGGTTCGTCCTTTACTCCCTTGTACATTAACTGCCAGTGGCTCTCACTGGAAGATGGGTTTGGATAATTTGCAAATAACCTCAGATGATAGAGCCCATTGCTTCCATTACTCTTATAGAACACAGTAGAAACATATCTTAGACAGAACTAAGAGCTTGACAAAATAGAACACAGGAACCTTCCCAAAAGGTCAGTTTGAGGTGTGAGCACCTGGGGTGAAAACCAGCACCTTTGAGGAACAGCAGGGGTCCTTCCCCAGACACATTCTCACTAGGTTCCAGTGTGTTTGTGACTCCTGTGATATAAAATCCTATGAAAATAACCTTTATCTATGAATACGTGAGCATTTCTTACTAACAATTTACTATTTGAATACAGCAATTTTAAACAGTGCATGGTGCATCTAGTTCCAGTGTTCCCTAGTAAAAAATTAAGTATGGGGAAATGAAGATACACAAAGTTATTTTTTTTACAACCATGTGCTTTCCCTGGTTAACTAGGTATGGTTAAGTATATATGTTTATACGTGTGATACATGTGTTTTATCTCATTGCAAAATGTTTAACTAATCATTATGCCGGTGTTATTATTTGTGTTCAAACGTGGTTCTGCCATGCAAGATACATATTTAAAAGATCATTTCACAAACGTTTAACGATATAATGAAGTATTTATGTTACGAATGAGGTATAGTCCAAGCATACATTGCATATGTATGTGCAGAAAGGCCAAATAAACCATATTTCTTATAATTATGATCTTCAACGTTCCTCTCTGCTAGAGAATCCAAAAGTTACCTTCCTATTTTCTCCCGTGCTACAGGGGGACTATGTATTTCAGTGTGGTTTGAGCCTTTATAACACAGTATCCGGAAAACTAAAGGAAGACTAAATGAAAGCTGCATTAAATGTGTAGAAAAAAGTTTGGGAGAAGTTGAAAGTGAAGAGTAGAGACAGGATTGGCCAGAACTGCCATGCCTACTTTTAGTCCGAATGTAATTCATGATATTTAAGCAAACTTGAAAATGAACTACCAATGAGCTCAAATTGTAATGAGGGCCGGGTCCTTTGACTATAAAGAGTAGATTTGAATTTCAAAAGTACTCAGCACAACTCTGCAGGGAGTTGGGTGGGTGGAGCCAACCCAACAAAACGACATCAGAAAGAAAGAGGAGCAGGGACTAGCCCTGGCAGAAAGGAGGGTGAAAGGAAAAGAAAAGGAAATGCTATGAGACAAAAGCCAACTGTGATTTTTGAGGAGCTTGTCTCAGATCAAAACAAAAACAGGCAAACTCCCACTGAATGACAACACCCACTGAATGACAAACCAGCAGGAAATTTGGACTTTGAAAAATTGAAAGTCTTATTAAGTTAGAGATATTGTAAAAACATCCCAACACTATACAACTGGGTAGAAACTATACCAATGTCAACTTCACAAAAGTCTTTAAAGAAAAGACAAAGAAAAAGAAAATACGATACCGTCTTTTGAATGGAAAAGTGACTTTTTATCCCAAATTGACTAATTGTAAAATATAAAGATATTGAACTCTAAAAGAGAAATGAGGGAACACCGAGAATGAATATGTAACACTGAGACCAAAATAAAACAGACTCGGGAAATTTAGTGAAAAATATTAGCTCACGTCTAACCAGTGGAAGAGAGGAATGATAAATGGGAAACACAACAAGTGATAAAGATATTAAAGCATCATAGAGACCACAATAAAAATACCAACCAGGCACAGAAAGAGTTAGAACAAGTTGAGACTTCGAATAATAAAAGCAATAGAACAAAAACAATATCTAAACCATGGTCCAAGAAAGCATTTAGTAATTTGAACAAAGACAGAATCATACACTGAAAGGGACATCCAGCTCTTGCAGTAAGCAAACTTATAATAATTATCGTCAGCTATAAGATACACTCCGTGAAATTTATTAGATTTTTACTTGAAGGCTAAATTTCAAGATCTCCAGGAAGAGGGACAAATAAGTCTCAGTCCTCAGGGTCTTAGACTAGCAAGAAAATCAACTCATAAAGTAAAGAAGGAAGAAAGAATTTTGTGGCCAGGTGTACAAAAAAGGCAATTTCAAACAATGTTATCTTTTCATAATATTTAGTTTCTATTGCTAAAATATCACAATTTTCTTTTTTTCTACAAACAAATTTATTAAGTATTGTAAAGGCTGATTACCTAAGTTATGGAAATTAAATAAATCAGGTTCTGGATTGAAAGTGAAAGCATTTGGATCACGCTAACACTTTTGTTGTCTATTCAAATTACATCGTGTAGTTAGTTCATTAAAAATCTATTAAAATAGCTTCATCCGTAATTCATTTGGAATTATGTCAAATATTCTTTATATCAGTAATTTCAAATAACTAGTAGGAAGTCTTAAAAAAAATCCTTCTTCAATCCAAGGGATTAAAAGTTTCCTCTGTATTCCTTTCAAAGTGTCAACATCTTAATTATTTTACTGAAGTCTGTAGTTACTTCTGGGTTTGTACTAGGTGACAGATAATCTATTCATGCCTCCGCTCTTACATGACTTGTTTTCTCACCCACATTTATTGAGAACCATTCTTTTCATAATTTGTGTTTTTTTTTTCTGAAAAATAGCTGTGTACAGATACATCTCTGGGCTTTCTGTTTTGTTCTGCTGGTCTACATGTCTGTTTTTACTCCAATTCCATTCTGATTTTAGTCTCTATATCACTGTAGTATATTTTTAAGCAGTTAGTGTGATGCCATCAAGGTTGCTCTTTTTTGTTTAATACTGCTTTCAAGATTCAGGTTTTGGTGGTTTCATAAGAATTTTAGAATTATTTTCTCTATGTTTGTTGGGAAATGCCATTGGTGTTTTGGTAAAGAATACACTGAGTTATTAGAAAGCATGGAATAGATGAGCAGAAACTATGAACAGAAAAGCTTTTAGAATAGGAGTAATTTATGTCTATTCCTTTGCCTTTCTCATTCTTGAGGATGAGATCACATTTAGGTTTCTGCAACTTTTCTTCTGCTCTGGGCAAAACACCATGACCAAAGTCGCTTATCAGAGAAAATATTTATTTTGGGGCCAAGAGTTCCACAGGGTTAGAGTCTATGACCATCATGGTGGACAGCATATCCAGTAGCAACAAGGTAGGCATGGTACTGAAGCATGCTGGGAGCATAGATCTCATCCACAATCATGAGGCATATGAGAGAAGCTAATTGGAAATCATATGAGCTTTTGAAGCCACAGAGCCCACCATCAATGATACACAGTTTCTCCAGTAAGGACACACATCCTTATCTTTCCCCAACATTTCCATCAACTGTTGGGGACCAAACATCCAAATATGTGAGCCTATGGGGGACAATCTCATTCAAACCACCCATTCCACTCTCTGGTTTCCATAACCAAAACACACTTAGTCCAACTTCAAAAGTCCCCATAGGCTTTCAAGATCGTTTAAAACTTCAAAGGTCAAAGTCTCTTCTGAGACTCGAGGGATTCTCTTAATTATAACCCCAGTAAAATAATAAGATAAAATTAAAAAAAAAACAAATTGCACATTATATACATTATATCATTCCGATAATGGGGGAAAAGGGAACACTGGTACTAAGCAAGACAAAAATCAATAACGACAAACTCCAAATCCGGTAGCCTTCTGTCCCATATCAAAGAGTTTAAATGGTCCTCTTTATCTCCAATTCCTTCAAGCTCCATTACTGCAAAGCAGTCTCTTGGTCTGGACCATTCTGCTAGCAGCTCTCCCCAGCAGACATCCTATAGCTCTGTTTAGCTCCTATAGCATAGGTCTCTAAGTCAACCTAAGTTCCATTTTCACAGCCTCGCACAATGGTTTCTCTGATGCAGGGACACATCTGACATAAGCCTGGCCTCGTCAGATTTAACTGTGGAGGAAGATTGCAAAACCCCTTTATGCCTGTGTCCTTCATGACGCTAAAGCCTATGTCATCTGACTGCCGTTGCCATGTTCTGCTGCCTGTTTGGAGCAGAACTTGGTCTCCTCCTTGAATTAAATCTGCGTAAGCTTTGATTTGTTTTACTCTTTGGGATCGGAGAATTCCTTAGGCTTTTTTCCTTTCCGGAGTTGCAGGATTAGTCTAGTGGGCTCTAGTTCTGAGAGCGCCACTCCCTTTATGCCATTTCTTAGCTCTTCCTGCCAAACCACAGCTCCAACATTAAAGCTCCCAACGCACGTCTGTCCTCAAACTGAACATTTTGTGTCTCTTTGTGCTCTGCTTGCTTGTTCTTTTTCATTGTTGATCTGAAAGAGAGTGACCTCTTACAATTATACTGCAGGGTCAATATGAGATTGTCTTGAAATCGCCTTTGCCAATGGAATTAGGCCAAACCTCTTTCATTCAGCCCCAGGGCTATTCTTAGGACAAGGGCAAAAAACAGTCACGTTCTTTGCCAAATATCACAAGAGTTGTCTGTACCCACGTTGCAAATGTTATTTCCCTCTGAAACCTCTTGTGCTGGGCCTTCATAGGGTACATGGCTCTCATCAGTATTGTCTTCCAAAGTCCTACTAAGACAGCCCATTAAGCCCCTCTTAGAGTGCAAACAGCTTTCCTAATCAGAGTCCCAAAGTATTTTACATCCCTCCCAAAACAGCATGGTAAAACCTGTCACAGCAGCAGCCCACTCTTTGCCATGGCAAAACACTGGGGTGAAGACAACTTATGATAGAAAGCACTTGCATTGCAGCTCACGGTCCCATAGATTGAGTACGGGAGCACCAGAGTTGGGGTCAGGGAGCTGGCAGGCCATTATAGTATACTGGATGAGCTGAGAGCGCGCATCTGATTCACAAGCACAAGGAAAACAGAGACAGAAAGAGGAAGGAGGAGAAGAGAACCCCCAACTAGAAATGGGTGGAGTTTTGAAATCCCACCTCGGTTACACACTTTAGTTCCATCAACTGAGGACCAAACATTCAAACCTCTGAGCCTATGGAAGCTGTTCTCATTCAGACCCCTAAAATCATCCAGCACATCCTCTTACATACATTTTCTGTGGGCCTACCCTAACTAAAGCAACTAAACCACAAGTAAGAAAATTCCTGCTTTTTCCGTCCGAGGAGTATAGAGTTTTATATTTTAAAACTAGCTTAATTGTAAATCTTTCTAACCATTTCATGGTTTTCACTTAGATTTGTAATTGAAGGTGTGATTTGTTCCCTCGCCATATTCCATTCTTATTTCTAAAAATAAAATAGCAATTCTCAGTCATTTAATATCTCAGCATAACTGGCACTTGGGATTTGCACTAGCATGTGCTGAAGACCGACTGAGGCGTATGAAGTATGTTATATTACACTTAGCACACCTGATAAGGGGGTCACATGATCATTTCTACTTCTCATTCACTCACTCCCGAGTAAAGCCATGAATCACAACAGTTAAAGTTGTTGTTTTGAAATGATTTGTGATATAAGTCTAAACTCCAAAGGCGTTGATTCCAAAGTTTAGGACAATGTGTTGTTCTGTGAAGACAGGAGATAGGAGATGCTTACTAATAGAGAACCCCAAGCCAGCTGAATTAAAATGCAGACATTTTGTTCTTTTCCCTTCACTATTTTGAGGAGATCACAAAGAACCATTTAAAGCCAGGAAATAGACTACGTGAGGAGAGAATGAATGCATGTCAACAGAGTGCAAGTTCACATGTAGTGCATGTGATCTTTCTTAAAGATCCAGAGAATGTTTAGAAATTGGAATTTGTGATAATATAGTAATGTATTACTTAATTTGCCAGATAAAACACTATTCTGGCAAATATTTGAAAGGGATTGCTGACATATTTGTGAACTGCACAGACTTAAGCTTATCTTGCCTCTTGTTCGGTTTTAGGTTGTGGGTCTGCCCACACTCCTCACTTCAAGAGGCCAAATCCAACAATTGGAGAAAATGTAATTGTGTACTTGCTGTAACAGTATCTCTAAAACAGACAGGAAAACTGCTTTGCTGTGGCCAAATAGCACTAAGTTTATATCCCTATCTTGTCCCTGACTCCAGTGTTCTTGTCATATAGGGTACAAAAAACTGAGCCCTGTTTTCTAAAACTAACTTCCCTTCACCTTACAAAACTCACATATTTTCCAGTGTTTTGATGATTTGTCTAAAGATATTTTTCTCTAGTTCTAGTTATTGTCCATCAATAGGGCATCTATCTCTTTGCCCTTACTTCAAGCTATTTCTCCTAATGAGTATTTTCTTTGTCTTTAATGCCCAGCCATGTCTCTGAAACGATGTATTGACTCTCATCTCTCCTAATGCTTTTCCAACTCAAGGCTTACCCATTCCCCCTGTCATGGTCACCATGTTCTCTCTCTTAAGAAGGCTTAGCTCTGAAGGTTAAATATCAATTTACCTGAACAGATCCTGGACTCTTCATTTTCTCAAAGTAGTCATTTGCCAGTGGCTCAAAACTGTCCATATGAAAGGCATCAATTACTGTCCCTCAGGATAGCATCGATCATTTAAATAATATGGTTTCAAATAGGCTTAGATAGTTAGGGAGCTTTTTAAATTTTACATTAGAGGAAATAATTTCATGCTTTTTATAAGTTCTACTTAATTGTCCCATCATTGACGCATGTACTTCTTCAGGAAACAATGATTGCTACTTGATGTACTTGTCAGAGCTGGACTTTAATGTGTGTGACTGTTCTGTTTTGAAGACTTTCACTTCTAGGGAATGTACAAATTCTTCTTTTGGTCACTTATGGCCTCTGCCTTGAACTTATATAAAAAAAATTAGAAAATCCTAAAAAATTAACATAATAAATGTAGTTTATGGGATGTATACATGTTCATTTGTGTGCACGTGTGTGTGTGTGTGTGTGTGTGTGTGTGTGTGTGTGTGTGTGTGTAGGAACATGTACCTGTGTTTACATCTGGTATTGCTAAGGGTTAATGCAATGACAGTTACAGAATAGTGGATAAAGGAGAAGAGTACAAATAGATACACAATACATGTCTGTGTACATTTCTCATAGCCTGGACTGCTCATCTCTGGACTATGTTCCTTCCTCCTCCCAGTGTAGGAATAGGAACCTGTAAGTAAGAAGCAAAGTATATAGCGCCTATTCGCTGAGCTCCATAAGATCTCTGTGTGCCTCTTACTGAAAAGATAGCAATCGTGTGTGTGTGTGTGTGTGTGTGTGTGTGTGTGTGTGTGTGTTTATTTCTAGTTTCATTTGATCATGCCTGGTTTTCTCTGTGTATAGAAGGTTTAAAACAGGAATAGAAACAAAAAAGAACACACATGGAAATACAGGGACAAAGACTGGAGCAGAGACTGAAGGAAGGACATCCAGAGACTGCCCTACCTGGGGATCCATCCTGCATGCAGACACCAAACCCTATTGCTGATGCCAAGAAGTGCATGTTGACAGGAGCCTGATATAGCTGTCTCCTGAGCGCTCTGCCATATTCTGACCAATACAGATGCTGATGTTTGAATCCAACCATCATTGAACTGGTCACAGGGACCCCAATGAAGTAGTTGGGGGAAGGACTGAAGGAGCTGAAGGGGCCTTATCTGGTATCAGTGGAGGGGAGGCCCTTGGCCCTGGGAAGGCTTGATGCCCCAGTGTAGAGGAATACTAGGCCAGTGAGGCAGGAGTGGGTAGGTGGGTGGGGGAGCACCCTCACAGAAAGAAGCAGGGTAAGGGGGGATGGATAGGGGGTTTGAAGAGGGGAAACCGGTAAAGAGGATAACATTTGAAATGAAAATAAATAAAATATCTAATTTAAAATAAAATAAAACACAGCTATCCTTTTACATGGGTAATTTTAATCTCAGCAACACTCTTGAGGTCCTCCTTCTGAATCACAGCGATGTTCAAACAACCGCATATTGGCCTTCAGGGCATCTTACTTAAATATGGCACTCTAAATGTGTTTTCTTTGAAACATTTTTTTTTCATCTTAGAGTCTGAACACATCGATGAGAAACAGAAGACTACATTACTATAAATACAGAAAGTACTTTTGGCTATGTTTATGCACACGGATCATAAAGTATGAATTAGTTTACTCAGTAAATCTCTATTAACAGAGGTCTTTAAAAACTCACATATTAGAATTCAGTGACTCTTTAGTACTATTATATGCTCCAGGGCATAATATAAAATTGGCTAAAGGTCAAATCATTCAGCAGCAAATGAACTCAAGATCCACACTTTGAATGGTCCCAGCATTGCATTTCCCGTAAATGGACATTTCTAAATGGACTGAAGAATGGATGCATTCATTTTCATAGCATTAGGTGACTAATTACGAAGGCAGTCCTTTGTTTTCGTTACTTTTCTACTCCATAAATAAATGATTACATTTAAGAGAGAGGCGTGCTAGTAGTTTCTGGCTTTTCAGAATGCCTCTGACAGCATGGACATTTGGAATTCTGTTTTATGCTACTTCCAACTTATTTATGCTTCCTATCTGAGCTTCATAAAAGTAGGTTTAGATTAGTTAAAACTTTCTGATATAATCGTTTGGTGAAATATCATCCTACCTCAAACATAGTGATATTGGTTGTGGTATTGTTTCTAAATTTTAAACTTTATATAGTTCAATTTATTTAACACACACAAAAGATGTCCTCTTGACTTTTTTGTAACTTACATAAGGATGGCCCAATTTCCATCTATCTCAGTATTTTTCTACATCGATTATTTTTTTCACCTTTATAACATTTACACTGTATATTAATACCAACATTTTTCTATTTACTTTTCTTCCTCCAAACCCTCCCATATACCTCGTCCAACTCTCCTTCAACTTCATGCTGTTCTTCTTCAATTATTACTTCATGTATATACATATTTGTATATACCCTTATTTATGTCTAAATAGAGCCTATTGACTCTATATAAGGTTATCTATGTGTATGTTTTCAGGGCTTATCATTCGGCACTGTACAATCAAATGGTGTGCTCTTACCTGGGAAGACCACCTGTCCAGCTCACAGTTTGTTCAGGCGCCTGTAGTTCTCTCTGTGTAGCCGAGGTCTTGCGAGCTTCTCCTCTGTCATGTTCACTACTGTCCTGTTTGCTCATATTACCTTTGGACAGTTACGTCATTGAGAATTTACAGGTATAAATGCTGATGTTACTAGGAGACAGCATAACACAGCAAAGCCTCTAATCCCCTGGCTTTTACAATCTTTCTGTCCCTCTTCAGTCATGTCTTTTGAGATTTAGGTACAGGACTGTTTTGTAAATGTGTCCATTCAGACTGGTCTCCAGAACTCTTAGTTTTGATTGGTTGTAGTTCTGTAGTCACTTTCATCTGTTGCAAAGGAAAGTCTCCCTGAAAAGAGGTGAAGACTACACTTGTTTGTGGGTATAAAGACGGATTTTTATAGGTCATTGTTACAGGTTATGCTGCTGTAGTAAATGACTGGTTGTAAATTCTCCACCAATAACTGATCTCTTGTTAGTCAGCCAGGATTCAAAGTGGGGCCCTTTAAGGGGGAGGAAGCAGGTATATACAGAAGAGTATGGTGGGAGGGTAGAGGAAAATAGCAGGATACAACTTTAATCAAATAGGAGAGATTTAAAAAGGGGAGGCTCAGAAATACATGCTGACAGGAGCCAGATATAGCTGTCTCCTGAGAGGCTCAGACAGATCATGACAAATACAGAGGTGAATGCTGGCAGCAAACCACTGAACTGAGAACGGGGTCCCTGTTGGAGAAAGTAGAGAAAGGATTGAAGGAGCTGAAGGGGTTTGCAACCCCATAAGAACAACAATACCAACAACCAACCGGAGTTCACAGGGACAAAGCACTACTCTAAGAATATACATGGACTGACCCATAGCTCCAGCTGCATGTATAGTAGAGGATGGCCTTGTTGGGCACAGCCCTTGGTCCTGACAAGGCTGGACCCAACACCAATGCAGGGGAATGTCAGGGGGCAGTAAGGGAGGTGGTTGGGGAGGGGGCACCAGTATAGAAGAAGGGGAGGGGAACGGGATAGGGGGCTTATGGCCACGAAACCGGGAAAGGGAATAACATTTGAAACGTAAATAAAAAATATGCAATAAAAAGGGGGGGTGTCCTTTGTGCTAAATACATCATAAGACGAGAGGTAGGTAGAGTAAGAATATAGACAGCTGTAAAACCACCTAGAACCTTCTATTTACCTAGAAGACTACATAAGTCAGTTTGTTAAAAGGCATACTAGGTTTTAATGAACTCTTCTCATCCGTGCCGATATTGCTCCCTGAAAGAGCCAAAGACCACAGAAGAAAGCCCCAATGGCACATGACATTGCTTTCCTTGAGTTATTTGCAAGGGCTTTCTGAGGGATTATCAAAACATACAGCCTATAGCCTTCGGTTACCCCCACAGGTGAAAGATAGCTCTATGTTGCTGAGACACAAACACTTCAGAGACAGAGCCCAGAGGTCTCTGAGCTGTAACTGACCTGGATGCCGCTCCTTGAGGACTAGCGTTCATGGTACCAAAAGATAACACATTTTAGAATGAGGGAGGTGACCATCAGGCCTCTCGTACTGGTCTGAATAGGAATGGCCCTCATAGGCTCATATATTTAAATGCTTAATCACCAGGGAATGGAAGAAAGAACCGAAACGATTAGGATGTGTGATCCTGTGGGAGGAAATAAGGTGTTTTGGATAGGCTTTAAGGTTTCAAAAGCCTACATTAGACTCAATGTCTTTCTCGTCTTCCTGCCTGTGGGTCAGGGTGTGGGGCTTTCAGTCCCTTCCCCAGTGTCACACTTGTCTGCTAACAAGAACTCTGGCATAATAATTGACTATCCTCTGAAACTGTAAGCAAGCCCTCAATTAATTGATTTCTTCTATAAAAGTTGCCTTGGCCATGGTACCGCATCACAAGAACAGAACAGTTACTGAGGCCTATGCCCAGCTGTGATTCCTAGGAACCACATCAACAACCAGAATAGCACAGCAACCATACAGGTACAGTAGTGGGGACATACCTTGGAAGTAATCAGTCACCTATTAATTGGACTCATGACTCACTCCGCAAGAGGGATACCATACCAGATTGATTCTAGAAATAGAAATTAAGTTATTTTTGATGCAGGAATATTTTACATTGTTTTTATTTCATAAAGGTATGATTTATGACCCAGAACAGTCTATATTGGTTTCTTAGCATACTTGAAGAAGTACTGTATTGTGCATTTGGTTTTATAACAGTACCAGTTAGGTCTATTTGAATGTTTTTGGAAGCAAATCTGTACAGGAAAAAAAGCCAAAAGTGACTTTTCTTAAGCTTTTCAAAGCAACAAACAAAAATAAAAATAAACAAGCAAAAAACCTGCACAAATTTAAACAGAAGAGAGGCTTTATTATTATAAGAATAGGGAAAGGAGAAAAATATTCACATTCTGGAATGAGGGGACTCATAAGACATGTGCTGTTACTCGGCTTTACCTGAAGTCCAAGTGTATCTTCTGCTACTCCCTCAAACAAGATTTTACTGTTTAGAACAAGGTACTGAAGTTAGACTCCTATACTCACAAGGCAGCAGGCTTCCACTTTCTCTACCCCAAGAATGCTGCTACATTTATGGTTTCTTTTCCATCTATCACCCAAGCTTATATTTCACATCTTCTATTGGTAAACTGGTTACCTGCCTTTTTGTCTTTGTATGTACATTTTACCCATAGACACCACCAAACGTCAGCAGTTGAAATGATATCACACTTTACCATGGACATTTGGATTCTAATGCAATTTAAATTGTATTTTTGCCACGGGGTTGGCGAACTGTTTGTGACATCCCTGTTGTTGACAAATGTCCCTAGCACTGTAGAGAAAGTAGGGACACATTCATTCTGATATCACACATTCCACATCTCCAACAAAATTTCCTCACAAAGATCAGGAAACAACAACAACAACAACAACAACAACAACAACAACAACAACAACAACAACAGCAACAGCAACGTCAACAACAATCTTACTCCCATGACCTACTAATGCTTTTTATGTGGGATTTTATGAAAATCTGTTCTTTACAATTACTTCCACACTGGAATACAAAGTTGTGTCTAACCATTTCCCTTGATACTCATTTCCAATGACCATAAAGACAGAAAGAGAGTTTTACACCCATTTGTCATAAAGAGGAGACAGAATTCTTTGCTTCCAGACTTCCAGATCTTACTCGTTGGCGTACTCTTCATTATGCGGACAAATGAGCCTAAGCCCACACAATAAATGGCACAGATTGTCAAGGTCATTGTATCCCATGGTGTTTTATATTATATGACCTATTATGTGTCAAAATGATTAATGATCCGAAAATGTGTCTCCTTTATGCGGTTTTCAACACCAAAAGCAAAATAAAGTCATGGAACTAGTCTCTGACCTGTGACATAAGCCATTCAGGCCCTCTGGGGTCCTACCTCAACAGCCTCCAAGGTCATTTATCTTATTCCTACCTCCACAGAGTGATGTTCATTCTAAATCATATCCTTTCCTTTTCATTCCTTTGAGCCAAGGCAACGCTGACTATAAGCAAGCAATATAATATCACCATAGTCAAAATATTTTTAGAAGCTGTTTTCCAGTGAGTCATTTTCTGAATCTGTTTTGTGCGTACTGCCTAAAACACGCACAATTAACCAAGTGTTATATTTATTTGAACTGAAACTTTGCTCCCTACGAAGCACATAACTGACCATACAGTATGAAACACATAATCAAAACAAAGATCTTTTTATTGAGAATGGTAGCACTGATGAAATTTAATTAATATAAAAGTAATCATTCCATCACTAATCTATAGAGTAATATAACTAATCTTCTTAAAATTTTCTTTAATTATTCAAGATATCTTATTATATCTTGTTCTGCATGGGAAAATCCTACCAACAGCACATACATCCAATCCCGGGAATGACCACAGATAAAATTGTAGAGAATGTATTTGTGCTTGATTACTTTGGAAAGTAAAGTTTCAAGTAACTGTTTTCAAGTGAACAACAGGGTTTTAAATTTTTTCAAAGATTTTTTTTAAATAAAACCATTTTTCATCATAAGGAAATTTAATATTCATTGATAAGACACACATGACTTCATGACTCCATTGATAAGAACACATTGTATCCCAGTTTGTCTCAAGTGGAGTCCTCTCAAAGATCACAGGGCATTAAGTTCATATGCTATGTTTTGCAATAAGTCAAGTGGGCTCCTGGATAATTAGTGTTCTTAAAAAAATTATGTGTGCATGTTTGATTTGTGCCCATATGTGCAGGTAATTACAGAGATATGAGGTAAATACAGAGTATGAACTCTGTTATTCTAGTTCTTCTTCTTTTTTTTTTTTAGACAGAGTCTCTGAATGGGCATGAAGTTTACCATGAGCAAAACTAGTCTTGGAGTTTGGGGATCTACTATTCTTCAGGCCTCCAGTGTCACTAGATCCAGTTTTTGTGTTGCTGTTGTTAATAAGTACTTTATTAACTGAACTTTTCCATTACCCTCTTTTTTCAAAATCTACTGTTATTTAATAATCTAAAAATTACAAAACCACTCGAAAACATAAAAAGCAAATTTGAGTCAATTTGTAATCTAAATAAAAACTATGACTTTCTTCTGATGACCTATAACCTTTTCCTTTCCAGAAGAAACCAGATCAAGCAAGCCCTGTATAGACAATGTCTGAAGTGTAAGTCCAGTATATCTGGAGACTATCAAGACAGTCAAACATTGGAAAATAATCTAATACTTTGTGACAATCTAGAATAGCCTGGAAAGACGCCACTACTGGATGCACTGAGACTAAGAGTTTGGTGCTCTATAGTGGAAATCAAAGGCAGTGAATGACAAGTGTGGGAACTAAATAAAGGGATGGCTTCAGTTGTGATCGATACATCAATACTAACACTGAGCCATGAGGAACATTGAACCAGTATGCTAGTAACAAAAGCAGTGAGCTAAAGAATATTCTATACATTTTTAAATAGGGCCTCTTTACTAGCTTTACAACTCTTCAGAAACCACCTTAAATAAGGTTTAATTTCTTTAATATGTTCTTATTTGACACATGAATACATTTGATATATGCATGAGTTAAATGTGAGGCACATGACATTTGCATTCTTAATACACACCTACTGCACTGATTATATACACATTAAATCCATATAACAACATTTTTCATCAGTTATATTAACTTTTCATCACATGTGATGTCTTAGAAATCAAATATTACTGCCTGGTCTTAGAACTGATGTACTTGCCTTTCACATACTCTTATTACTGTTTCCTTGTATTTTGACATAATCTCATAATGGTGCCAAGGCTGTCCATTCTCTACCTCAAGACCCTGCAGACCTTCCTCCTTGTGTGTGAGTTACTTTGTGTCACCCCACAGGCTTGATCCGAATTTATTTCCGTCTGAAAGAAATCTTATTATTGCTTACTAGAAAATCCTATTTCATTTTTCTTCAAAAATGATTTTGTACTGTCTTATTTTAAGAGATCTATTTGTTAGCTATACTGCTTTACATGGGCTCTGATTTTTTTAAAAAAAGTCATATGCTAACCAACTATATGACTTACAAAGAGGTAAAATCCTGTCTCCAGGTCATTGATGTTGGAAATCTGAGACGGAAGTGCCAACAGGTAGGCAGCCTTCAGACAAGTTTTCTCTCAGCCTGTGGGTGGCCACTGCGATTGGTATGCTCACCTGGGCTCTCCTTTGTGCATGCTTTGAGAAGTGAGGGGTAAGAGAGGGTAGTTGCACATATCTTTTCTCATAGTGCCACAATTTTCCTCGAGGACCCACTCACAGAATCTGATCAATTGAAAGTTACATCCTCATAGCTTTCCTACCCAGGAGGGGCATTCACAAGTGAGCCTATGGCTTCAAGAAGAACACTTAGATAATTACATTATCTCATAGAGTTATTATATAAGTACAATACTTAAGTTACAAACATTACCTGATGGGAGATTCTAGTACTCCCTTTGATACCAAAACAGATTTATAGTCTTTGAATATTTGGTTCCCTTTTTTTTTAAGCTCAGGGACAACTTTATTAGATTTTAAGAGAAACAACAGAGTAGAAAGACCGTAAATCTTCAAGGTTACTAGCAGGAGGGAGATGAAGTAGGCAAAGAAAGAAAGCCATGCTGTTCTCTGTGGAAGCAAACAAGCAGCCACATGATGAAAGGGGAGGAGAGCTTCAGAGAGGGAAGGAAAAAGCCCAGCATGATAGGGAAAGCAAGCTTAGCCTTAAAAACGTAGTTTCACAAGTTGGAAGCAGGATAAAGTCATTTGTTGTCACTTTTGTATTCCGTGACTGAATCCTTCTTTGTTTTTCTTTTGGTGAGCCTGTCGGTAATGAGTTGGCAGAATAAGTGACCGTCCAAGGTCATGCATTTGTTCTAAGACACAGTAAGTAAAGTAGGACGCAGAGTCGGATGTAGGCATCCTCTTCTCTACATGATGGAAAATTTCAGCAGACAAAACCTTTCAACAGTATAAATAGCATGCTGGCACCCACAAGTCTTTCTGATAGAATAAAGTAGCATTTTGGCTTGAGTCACCTTGAAATCTATTGTTTTCCTGACTCTACCTTCCAGAGCTAATGTGCATTGGACTGCAAGTTTCTTGTTATTTGCCAGTGGGCCTTTCCCTTGCTGTCTTTATGATCACAGAATTCAAGTGGAAGACTTGCTTGCCAGTATATACTGGTAGGCATCTCTTCCTTTTGTGCTTTTGTAAGAGAATGCCAGAGATTATTAAAAAGAACAAAGATTGATATTTTATAACCGGGCATTTATACCTGGGAAGGGTCTTTGTATTGTATCATCTTATTACAGCAAGAAAAGAAAAATAGAGACTATGTGAGCAAGTAATCAGACTGAGTCACAAGCTGCTTATTAACTGCCATTAATCAATTGATGAGCAGTCAGACTTTGCTGCTTTTAGAGATCAAGGCTTTAGAAGATGATATCTGGGTTACATGGTTTATCTACAGCAGCTCCCTTGAGAGATGTGGAGAGTGTGTGTGTGTGTGTGTGTGTGTGTGTGTGTGTGTGTGTGTGTGTGTAGGGAGACAGAGAGACAGAGGCAGAGAGAGAGAGAGAGAGAGAGAGAGAGAGAGAGAGAGAGAGAAAGAGAGAGATCTGATTCAATTTGTCCATTGTGTTTGCACTTAGTATCAACTGATTTTACTTTTTATAAGATATTTAGTTTAAATTTATAGATTTTTTTGTTTGAGCTTATATTTATAACATTTTAAGCAATTATTTAGGTGTATTCTGTACAGATAAACATTATTCTATTCTGTTTGAAAATAAGTGAGAAATCTCCCACTTGATTACTATTGACTCATTTACAATGTAACTTCTCAAGCAATAATGAAAACATAAGAAATTTATATTTCTAATATTAAGGGGTTATATATTTATAATATTTATTATTGTAAATAGTGATGCTCACTAATCTGTGAAATGATTACAATTGCATAATTATAGAAAAAGTATACATTTATATTGTACCTAGGTAGCATCGTATGAGTGGTATTGACTTGCAAAATTATCTTTAGGTCTTTAAAAATAAGCACAGATAGTTTATTTTAGTGAGTCTCATTAAATATGATATTCACTTTAATGGTCATAAATGTCATCACTTAAATAATTGAGACTATTCCTGAAACTAGGACAACTATGCCTAGTAAGCAGTTACAAACCTGCTAACCCAAGGAATTTGAAGAATGGAGGCATTGAAGGAGAGATCAGTTTTTTACATGGAAGGACTTTAATAATTAATAACTTTACTAATACGTGTTGTGTTTCTGTTTTTTTATTTTTAGAATAGAACTAAAATAAAATGAAATAACTTTCATATTAGTGAAAGTTATTTTTTTTCTAAAAACAGATAATGTTTTAGCCATTATTTTACTCAACCAGCCATGAAGTAGGTCTGAATCACCGTGCTATTTAAATCCAACAGAAAGAAGGCTGTGGCTATAGCTCAGTGGTAGAGCATTTGCTAAGAACACCGGGGGCTATAAACTGATTCACCAGGATTAAAAAAAAAAAAAAGTTTAATTCATCCTTTTTGATATCTACTTTTCCAAACATTGTGCTTCTTCTCCACAAATTCTTACGTTTCTTAATGGTTTGTTGACATTTTAAATTTTTCTCCAAAATGTCTTAAAATTAATTTTTTTTTATCACTGGTAGTTTAGTTAGTTGACCACTGTAGCTGCTTGTATTACCAATGCTAATTTTGTCCCTCAAAAACCATTTTCAGTAGAGTCCGGCACATAGCTTCTGGGAATCTGCACACACACACACACACACACACACACACACACACACACACACACACACACACTCACCCACACACACACCCACACACACCCAGAAGGTTCTGATTAGTAAATAAAGATTTCAGCAGCCAATAGCTAGGGAGGACAGAAAGAGGTGAGATTCAGGGTTTTGACACTTGGGACCAGGAGGAAGTAGGAGGAGAGATTCCCTGAAGCTTTAGGAGACTGGAGAAGAGAGAGAGAGAGAGAGAGAGAGAGAGAGAGAGAGACAGAACCACCATGGGGTAGAGAAGCAAGGAGAGTGCCCTGGACTTCCGTCCAAGAAAGTGTGGCCCATAATGCTGACTAATTGGAGTTAAGGGTAGCCAAGATGGACCAAAGAAATTAGTAAGTAGTAATTCAGAATTATCAGCCTTGGAGGTAGATTTTAGCGGTATGGAGGTTAAGAGGTTAGGTAGCAGCTCAGCTGTTGGGCTGCCTAAGACATTAAAATATAAAGGCTGTGTGTGTCTCTCATTTGGGAACATTAACCATTGAGGCTGGTAGCAACTTTGTGCCGGGACGTATTAATAGATACTAATTCCGCAGTCCATGATCTGTTTCTTCAGTCTTCAGTGAATTTAGGAGAAAGGATATTTGCCAGTAATTTAAACAGCAACAACTAAAGAGCCCTTACTCCCTGGGATAAGACCTGTCTTTACTCTTGCATATGTAATCCCCATTGCTTATGTGAAACCTTGTACAATGGTTATTCCATCCAAGCTGCGCATTTTAAAGTTATAGCACAGAAATGAGATCTCAGAACTAATAGCATGGCTTCAAGTATGATATCGTAATATGATCAAAGCACATTTATTGATTCTTTGAAAAAGTCTATACAGAATATTTTGAGCATATCAATCTACCTGTCCAAACTCCCCTCCGTCCCACCACCCATTCCATATTCACCCAAGCATAATTCGTGATGACTTTATAGTCTTGTGTTTGGGGACATTCAATGGAGCTCAGAAAATATACCAGTTGATATAAAGAGAAATGAATCTTGTCTCCTCTCTCAACAACTGTCAAACACTCAATAATTCTACCCCTGAAGGGGGACTTCCTGATCAAGTATTACACGCTTCCTTTCTGGGATTTCATCTGCCTTGAGCTTGCACAGGTCTCATACACAGATATAAAGACTGTGAGCTCATATGTGAAACTGCACTACTGTGTCCAAATAGCCATATTCTGTTCTAGTCACCCACCACCCTTGGCTCTTACAATCTTTCCATTCTTTCTTCATATCACTGTGTACTATCTCATAAACCTTGAAAACCCAAGTCTTGCCAAGGTGCCTCCCTGACATCTATGGACTTTCAAAATTAAACACATGTACCTGAAGACTTTAAGATGGCATCCACAGATAGGAGGAAACATGATGCATTTGGTTTCTGAAGTCTGGGTTACATCACTTAGAATTATTGTTTCTTGTTCCATCCATTTACCTGTTCCTTATGCAGAAAATGCCTTTGGCAAAACCCATAATGAAAATTCTGAAGAAATAAGGAATTCAGGGCGCATGCCTCAACATACTAAGTGTGTTACCCAGAAAGTCTATTGCCAGCATCATGTTAAGCAAAGAAAAAGCCCCCAAAACATTTCTAAATCCAGGAACAAGAAAAGAAGGGTTCTCTTTTCTCCTTATGTACATAGAGTGTTCAATACCTTAGTAAGACAAGTAAAGAATCTATAAAGATACGAATAGGAAAGGAAGTAAAAACATCTCAATTTTCATATAGAATTCTATACCTAAAATACTGTAATGACTCCACCAGGAAATTTCTCCACCTAATAAACAGGTTCAGTAAAGGAACATAAAACAAAAGTAAGAAATAAAAATCAATAGCTTTTCTATATACACAGCACAGACATTCTGAGGAGAAAATCAGAAAAACGATACCATTTATAATAGCATCAAAATGGAATAAAAGTAATAAAGAGATGAAAATTTTAGACTGAAAACAGAAACTGAAGATGATATCCAAAGATGGCAAGAGCTCTCATGCTGAAAAGACCACCTTTTTTTCCCATAACTGTCTTTTTATTTAAAAAAAATAGAAAAGATTTTTATTAACAATACCCAAAGCTATTTTATTCTGTATATTTATTTTTTTCCCTTTTGTTCCATTGGATATTTTTTATTTACATTTCAAATGTTATTCCTTTTCCCAGTTTCTTATCCATAAGCCCCCTATCCCATTCCCCCTCCCCCTTCTTTCATAAGGGTGTTCCTCTCTCAACTACTCCCCCTTCCCAGCCTGACATTCCCTTACAATGGGGGTCCAGCCTTGGCAGAACCAAGGGATTCTCCTCCCATTGGTGCCCAACAAGGCCATCCTCTGCTACATATGCAGCTGGAGCCATGGATCTGTCCATGTGTACTGTTTGGGTAGTGGTTTAGTTCCTGGGAGCTCTGGTTGGTTGGAATTGTTGTTCTTATGGGGTTGCATTCCCCTTCAGCTCAAACCTTTCTCTGACCATCTTACCAAAAGCAATCTACGGGTTCATGGCAATCCTCATAAAAAGTCCTGCTTTGATATTATATGCTCCATGTATGCCCACTTGGAAAAATTGGTCAAAAAATGTGGCTTGTTATATTATTCTCCTGGTCAATTAAAATTCCACTGTTTCTGAGAAATGAATATTCGGGCTTATACAGGCCCATATTCTCCACATATTCTTGCCCTACAACTTCTTAATCCTGCTTTTATTTTTACATTGGTCTGATTTGGTTTTACTTCCTCTATCTTTTTTTTATAAAATCTATGGCTAAAATGATAGCATCCACATTTGAACTAATTCTAATTCTTATTTCAAGAGAATATAATGTCCTACAGACATTTCTAATTAATTTATTTAGCTAACATATTAAAATGTTAAAGGTTATTTTGTGATCATTTTTGTATAATTTATTTTATATTAATGGATGTTTTGCCTTCATACCTGTCTGTGCACCTCATACATGCCTAGTGTCTGCAGAGCCAGCCAGAGGATGTCTGGTTCCCTAGAGCCACTGAGTAGATCCTGATGTTTGAACCTCTGGAATAGCAGCCAGTGATATAAAACACTGAGCCACTGTAATAGTTTTTCAATAGGCACCTAGAGATTAGTTTTCAGTCAGATTATAAATTATTTAATAAGTTCTTGGTGTGAACTATTGAATAAGATACACACCTCTAAACTAAACCATCTTTTTATACAGCACCTTATCTTGTTCTAAAAATAGAAATAATTTTCGTCAAATCTTTCATTTGCTGATAAGACGATTATTTCTGAATAGGTTCAAAGACATGTGTTCCCATCTTTAATACAGGACAGAGGTTCTCATGATTTCTACTGTATGCCACACTTTACCCCAACTGTTTATATCTATTGCATACATGGAAATGATAATGAAATAGATGTCTTCCATACTAATTTAGGGCAGAGAGCCCTACTAATCAATGCTACAATGTACCCTGGTTGCACTGGGCTCTCTGCCCAACTTTCAAGGCCAGAGGAACACAGATTGATTTAAACGCTGCTTTATGGTAAATGGTCAATCATGTAGCAATGAGAACATCATGATAATGTTCCACAATTCAGAAAACCAAACATGAAGTCTATTAAGGTGATAAAATTATCTATCAACTAATAATTTCCTGGCTAATTCTCAAATCATGAATATTTCCACTGTCCAAACATGAAGAAGACGTTCTTTTTCTTACTGTACGTTCATGAACATCCCAGCTCTCTATTTCTGGTTCCCTTACTACCTCCCCTCATTCTTAGCATCGAATCTTCCACAGTGTCCCCATGGAGTGTCTGCTTGTCATTGCTGCACCTTTCTCTGTCCTCATGTGCCTTCTTGTGTGTCCAGTGCCATACTTTCTACTCTGTAATCAGGGAATTTTCTGCCCAGTAATTTCTATCCCTCCTCTGTACATGTTTCTCCAGGGCACTGGCAGTGTTGTATGTTTTCACCAGCTTCTGATTCAAATGTATTTGGTAATTCTTGGTGTTTGCTACTTATTTTTGTCCTTATATTCCCCTGGATTCACACCAACAGCTCCTGGTGAGAGGACAACTAAGAATTAAAGTGCTAAAAGTCTGAGTAGTAAAGTGCATAATGTTCTTCAGATAGAGGAGCACAAAGCAGGTTGGGGAAAGCCTCGTAAATCCTGTGTTTTTTGTAGCATTATTTTTTAATGTAAATAGATAGTTACAGGAAGAAAGTGGAAGCAAATATTTGAAAGCTTGTGCTTACGTTGAGGGCCTGAAAGCCACAGTTCTTTCAGAACTAGTAGATACATGTCGAGTTGCCCATTCTACTTCAACAAATGTTCATGTAGTATAATTTATATTCCACTAACATGAATATTTCACTTATTTGGGTACAAGCCCGGAACTCCTACTTAACCTCATAGATGGAATCCATTCTTTCTCCATCTCTCTGTCTCTCTGTGTCTGTCTCTCTGTCTCTCCCCATTTCTGTCCTTCTGTCTGTCTCATTGTCATCTGGTTGTTTTTTATTATTTACTCAGGAAGCTGACTTTTAGCTATAATAAACTACGGGCACATGTTTAAATAAACCATTTCCTTTAGATTCGTACTTGTTTTATAAACATGTATTTTGACTTTGGCGAGAGACCTCAAAGGTCTGAAACATGAAAGTTGAGAAGAAGCTAATGCCTACTGGTTCAGGATTGTTGATCAGCTGTTCCAAGACCTCCTGCCTTGGCTCTGTTAGGATAAATAATTGGAAGATCACAATCTAAATATGCGGAACAGCAAAGTTTAATTATAAATGTGACCAAAGCAATGAGCATTTGAAAGTCAGTAATTAAATATGCTCTGTAGGACAATGTTTTTAAAAATACATTTCAAAGGCCAAAAGCTTTTTATAAAATCAATTTCTAAGCACATGGATATAAGTAGATAACACTCAATAGACCATTTCAGAGGCAAAGGAGATTGTGTGGGGAGAGAAGAACTCTGCAACAGGGTACCAGAAGGGTGGCAACATTTGCAATGAAAAAAATAATTAATTAATTTTAGAAAAACTTTAAAAGACAATAAATGAGAAATTAAAACTTCATGTTTCATACCCATCGTTTATTGAACATGAATCCGCTCAAATCTAACGATATTTACTACGAGATTTAAGTTGCCTGAGGAGAGCAACTGTTGCACTTGCTTTCTTCCTAGGGCCCCACATCCCTGCTGTGCCCAATTGTCTCAGAGTAACAAGATCCTGCAGCTCAACTCTTCAATCTTATGCTCAATTTATGTAATAAACATGTTAATTCTTATCATGGGAGGTTTTTTTTTTTTTTTTTTTTCAGAGCTGGGGACCGAACCTAGGGCCTTGCGCTCGCTAGGCAAGCGCTCTACCACTGAGCTAAATCCCCAACCCCCGTTACTTCTTATCATGTACATATAACTAATAAAATTTTGGAGATATAAATTCAAGTGGTCATGTGTTTTTAATTGCTGTTTAAATGTTTAGAAGGGTGACTCAGTTTCAACTTCATCAAAGGTGAAATTTACCACACCCCTTGTTTATGGTCACTCCAGGAATAATGTCGCAATACTGGTACAAATATGACAATTTTAGTATAGTTTTGTACTTTCTTAAAAATTTAAACACGTGGTTATTTATGTGACCTGCTTTCCCTTACCCTACCAAAATAAAGTGTAAGTTATAAAGTAATTACATGTGAATATTCATAACACATAAAACAGATATTGGAAATATTCCAAAAATTTTCAACTAACAAATAGTCTGTATTTTGGATTCACTACCAGATGATTTCATCAAGCCAAGAATAGATTTGTAATTTAACTTAAGAAAGCACAAGGAAATATCTGGGGTTAAGGAAAGATCCCACAGTTAGATTGTGGTGAAAGAAAACCTAGATAAAATCACTGAAAATTTTCGTAGTGGACACTTAAAATTATATCATGTTAGCTGTTCACTAAAAAAATTTTATACTAAATTCCAACAAACTAAGAGGTAAACTTAAGACATCTTTAAAAGCCATTAATATTAAACTGAAGAAATAAGATTTTGGTATATGAATTGTATGTTATAATTATAAAGTTTTATGTCTAATAGACTTTTAAGAAGTAAAATATGAGTATTAGCCATTCCAGTGCATCAGGAAGAGAAGAATTAATTTATGCACTTGGGTTAAATTGATTATTAAGAAGATATTGAAAACTCATTTTGCTGAAACAGATGCACTATTTGATCAAATCATTATCCTGTTGGCAGTTGTTTTGCCATAAAAAAACATTAACTTAGAGATGTACTCATTTATATATTTTTAAATGTTTATCAAAAGCCATTTTCAGTGATAAAAATAGAAAATAAGCACATGAAGACTTAAGGTATAAAAATGAATTCCTAGAAGTTGCAGAGATGTCCGAGAAGCTGACACATTGTGGGAGATCTGTGTTTCTCCTCCACCACCATGGCCTGCTGATCACAACTGATCACAGCTGAGCTCCAAAGAATCCACACCCTCCTCTCCTCTCTGCCTGAACTGCACAGACATGAACAAGCCCACTGTCTTAGTTAGGGTTATTCTGATGTGAACAGACACCATGACCAAGGCAACTCTTACGAGGACAACATTTAATTGGGGCTGGTTTATAGGTTCAGAGGTTCAGTCCATTATCATTAAGGCAGGAACATGGCAGCATCCAGTCAGGCATGGTTCAGGAGGAGTTGAGAGTTCTGTATCTTCGTCTGAAGGTTGCTAGAAGAATACTGACTTCCAGGCAGCTAGGAATAAGGTCTTAAAGTCCATGCCTACAATGACACACCTACTCCAACAAGGCCACACCTTCTAATAGTGCCACTTCAGGAGCCAAACACATACAAACTATCACATTCCACTTCCTGGCCCCCACAGGCTTGTTCAAACATATGAGTCTATGGGGGCCATACCTAAACATAGCATAATGCAAAATACATTTCGTCCAACTTCCAAGGTCCCATTAGTGTATAGCAGTCTCAATAATGTGAAAAGTCTAAAGTTCCAAGTCTCTTCTGAGATTCATCTGATCACTTTTCTGTAATTCCGAAAGCAAGACAGGAAACCAGCTGGGCAAACTGCAAACATTTCTGTCTGATGTCAAAGCGGTCTTCAGATCTCCACTCCTTTTTCACCTTTGTTGACTGCCACAAACTTCTTTCTCCTGGGCTGATTCCACTCCCTGTTAGTAGCTTTCCTCCCCAGGTATCCCACGGCTCTGGCACCTTAACATCTTTGGGTCTCCTGGGCAATTTCAATGTTACTGCTTCTTGTTTCAATGTCTGGGATTCCTTCAGCTCTATCCTCTGTAGCGCTCTAAGCTTAGATTGATCCACTCCACTACTGCTGCCGTTCTCGGTGCTCATCCCATGGTTCTGGCATTTCCAATACACTGGGGTCTTCCGCTGCAACTAGGCTTCAACAATAGTCTTTCATGGGCTCTCTTCATGGTGCCAAGCCTCAAATCCTTTGCATGACCTTTTCAGTCCTAGGCTGTCAACTACAACTGGGGCTGCACCTTCACCAATGGCCTTCCATGGCCTCTGAGCTGAGTGCCAAGCCTCAGCTGTTCTTCATGACCCCTTCATGCCTTCAAAACCAGTACCACCTGGGTGACTCTTACACATTGCAAGTACAGCTGCAGCACAAGGTACAACCTTGGCTAATCTCTTGAACATGGCTTCTTTGTGCTATCAGAAAACTCTTTCCAGAACATTTTACCTCAGTGACCTGGTATCTTCTTAATCACCACTAATTTCTCGGCTCCAGCTAACCGGCATCGATTGTCCTCATAGTCCCTTTTATTCTGGACTCTAAAACCAGAACGATGGGGCCAAAACTGCTGAGTTGACTGCTGGAGCTGGACCATGACCCCCTATTTCTATTACATTATCGTCAACTTTATGTTTTCCAACTCCTTCACTGCGAAGCTTGGGTGTTCTGGATCTTGTTCTGTAGATTGACCTGAACTCAGAGATCTGCACGCCTGTCTTCTCAGATTAAAGCTGTGTACCACCACACCTGGACTTGAGCTTTTCTTCACCTAGAACGTGCGCTGTCCCAGGCTGGCCTTGAACTCAGAGACCTGCTTGGTTTTATCAGCTAGGTTTAACGGTGTGTACCACCATGCCTGGATCTAAATTTAACTGGGTAGGATCTTGCCCCAAAGTTCCACTCCCTTAATTTGTTATCTTCTAGAACATACGATTCAGTTCCTTTTCACTTCCTGGGATCCATTTAATACTTGACTATATATTTTATATTTTTCCTTCCTTAGCTTGCTCTGCTTGTTCAAAATGTTCTTCACAGGACTTAAACAGAGAACAATGTCTCTGCTGGGATTTTTTTTGAGACATCCTTTGTCAATGCAACTTATCTGAGTTTCTTTACCATAGAGTCAGATAGACTCTTTAGACAAGGGCAAAAAGTAGCCACATTCTTCACCAAAATACCACAAAAACAGTCTCTATGCCACATAGTGAAATTCTCCACTGGGATCTTTTGGGCCAGGTCCACACTATTCAAATCACTCTCAGTAGCGAAGTCTTCCATATTCCTATTAGGATAGCCCACTAAGCCCCATTTAAAGCATTCCACTGCTTTCCAAATCCAAAGTCTCAAAACCCATATTCTTCCAGACAAAACCATGGTCAGGCTTATCACAGCAATACCCCAGTTCCTGGTACCAACTTCTGTCTTAGTCAGGGTTTTATTGCTGTGAACAGACACCATGATCAAGGCAAGTCTTATCAATGAAAACATTTAACTGGGACTGGCTTACAGGTTCAGAGGTTCAGTCCATTATCATCACGTCAGGAACAGGGCAGCATCCAGGCAGTCATAGTGCTGGAGAAGCTGAGAGTTCTACATCCTCATCTGAAGGCTGCTAGCAGAATACTGACTTCCAGGCAGCTAAGTCCATGCCCACAGTGACACTCCTACTCCAACAAGGCCACACCTTCTAATAGTGCCACTCCCAGGGCCAAGAATACACAAACCATTACATCCACACAGATATACAAACATCTGTATTCACATATAAACATAATAGAATATTTTAAGAAAGCCTCTTTCTTTTGCCATTTTAATCATGTCTGTATTCAGGTGGAGGCATTGGTTTATATGACAAAATGATGTACACATTCTTTTTATAAGTTTATCTATATTCTTTATATAGTTTTGAAAAGTCTACATCATAACCTTTATTCTATTTTCTTGATTAATAAATTAAAAGAGGAAATAGTAAAATGCTTTCTTCTTTTTGCGTGTGTTATTATTTTTTTTAAATATTACTTTTATTATTTTCACAGTCCAGAAGCTGGAAACAACCCAGATGTCCCACAACAGAAGGAAAAGAATGGTTATAGAAAATGTGGTTCATTTACACAATGGAATACTATTCGGCAATTAAGAACGAGGACATCGAGAATTTTGCAGGCAAATGAGTGGAACTAGAAAATATCATTCTGAGTGAGGTAACTCAGATCCAAATATTTTCTTTTATTCTGCAACAAAACATCAAGGAAATCTATGAAATACACCAGAAGCACATGGCAAACAGTGGCCCTCTGAGACTTTTCAAGGCAATTTGCATAAAACTGTCTGAGCATGATCACCAAGGCAAGTATCAAATACACTTTAATTTGGGAATGGCAGTCAATTTCAACTACAAATCAAAACACATGCAAAAAATGAGAACTGTGTCAAAAACACACTTGTTAATATGAAAACAGTGGTCAGTGGTGACTCATAAGCAGCCACCTCATTTTTTATCAATAATGTCAATAGATGTAAACCAAGAATATTGTCCTAAAGATCATTTGCATGAGCTTCCACAGAACATGCAAAGTATAGCCCAACTAATTTTTTTAGAACATAGAGTGGCGAGCAAAATTCAGGATAGGCACTGGTATGATGCAAAATGAGATGGAGGGCCTCTTCACAATCCTCCAAACAGAGACACAAGTGTCTACAAAGTACGAATAGACATGGTTACAAATAGCTTTCTCATTTGGCTTTTGCGTGTTTTTAAGTGCAAACATCTCGCCCAGCAAATGTGAACCACCTTGCACTTAAATTACAGCTTGTCACCACTGTTGCAGAATAACACATTTATCTTGAACTAACATTTAGAACATGTAAAGAAAAAGCTTTGCTCCCACAGAAATACATTGTTCACGTATTTTAAGGGTGTTTTCTGTTGTTACTGTTGTTGTTGCTAAGACTTATTTGGTTAATGATCTGTATACTTTCTTTCTTTGGAAAGAAATACCCACTGATGTGTGGGTACTTCCTCTGTTATTCTTGGTCCATCCGGCATTCCTCTCACACTTTATCATTCAATCATGTTTCTGTTATTGCAACTGTAATACAGTCTACATATACACACAGCACTTAAAATATATTTTTCTATAACCTCCAGACAGTAGAAAATATAATGACAGCAAAGCCATACACATATTTAATTCCCACATGTTCTCTTTGGACATTAGAAATGTGAAAATTCACAGACATGGCCAATCAGACATGACTTATGTCCAATGTTATTTTTTTATTTTTAATTTTTGCCTATTAATTTATTTGTTAATTTTATATCCATCTTGTCTGTCCCTCATAGTGGCCCTCCCCCATCTCCTTGTACTCTGAGAGAGTGTCGGCCACTCCTGGTTATCCCCTATCCTGGGGATATAAAATATAAAAGAATTGCTCTGAGTCACAATTTAGAATTTATTTTGCTTTGTTCTGTTTGAGATTTTAGATATAGTATTATTATAAGTAATTTTCTTTTTAAGAATATACTAATGTTATATAATGAAATTCAAAATAATGTAATGGTTGCTTATGCTATGTATCTGCCTTTTTACTTATCTTCCTTCAGATTCTATCTCATTTCTTGGTTTTTCAAGAGGATATTTAACATATATATCCAGAAATGCAGCAAATTCCTTCGTGTCCTTATTACTTACTTTTACAACTTCCAACATGTACTCGAATTAAGCACTTAATTGTGTGGCATAGTATCTTAGAATATACAAGTTTGATGGAAAAGTTTCATTAAGTTAAATTTTAGGATCTAAAATTTCAAGAGAATCAAATTTTATAGTCTGAGAGTATAGTTCTGTGGTAGAGTGAATGCTTGCCTTGTGTGCTTGCCTTAGTTTCATGCACAGCATGCACAAGAATTCAAATTCTATAATCAGTAAATCTTACTATTATATGACATCTTCAGGCTACAAGAGAAGGGTAATTAATTTGTTACAATTCCTAGGATATTTTCTCCTTTATTATTGTCAATTACGTTATTTTTAATTAGTGTGTATAATCAGATTTCCCATTCAGAGGAAATTGATATTTTGAAATCATTCTTGCCAGTTTCAGAGAATGATGGATGTGTCTAAATTGCCTGTGTGAAAACTATAGATGGTTAAGTAACAAGTAACATTAAATCATTTTATACTGTTCTCCTACATCCTGGATGGTGGTATAATGTGACTTCTGACTAAAGCTAAAAAGGACATATACCCTGTGGGAGAAGACAAAAGTATAGTGAGATATTTTAGATGAGACTCTATGCTAATATGCATATATTTGTGTGACATTATATATCTCAAAGTAGTTTATTAAGCTATGTTAATTGTTTTATTGTTCATTATTGATCCCATAAAACAACTATTGAAATGTGCATATGGTAATGAATGAATGAATTTTACAAAAAAATAGAATAGGAAATAAATATGTAGGTGATTTCCAGGTATGCATCACTATGCACATGTGGATGTCAGAAATGATCACACTCATGAGTATAAAGTCTTCCATGAAACTAGGAACAGCCTTTTAGTGCTCTTGTTCTGGAGAACCAAGCACTACACTTTCAGAACATGACTTAAATCTTAAGTTATTTCTTTACCCATATATTCAAAGGTGTTTTTCAAATATCCTCTTAAACATCCAATGAAGAACCACTGTCTCAAAAAAAACCCCTATGATTGTTGCTCAACATAACCATAAAAGGACATGTTTCAAACTTACACCTTTGCATGAAAATTCCAAGGGATCAAACATTATTTCCGATTCATTGAACTGAATATACACCTTCAAACAGAATTAGACGCAAAAACATGTAGACATATGGACATCACAGATTCCCAAAGGCAGGAGCCAATCAGAGGAGTCAATGGTAATACTAACCTCATGAATCCTTGAGAAGCTGGGTGAAGATGGGGTGTGTGTGTGTTTAGTGTGTGTGTGTGTGTGTGTGTGTGTGTGTGTGTGTGTTAAAAGGAGCCATGCACAGTAATAATGACCTCCACAATGAGATCTATAGACTATCAATCTCTTCTTTTATGCATAAAAGTTATTGGTCAAAGAGGTCTAAGAAACTCTGAAACCATATGACCTGTTGTCATTTCCTTGGTTGCCTTCCAAAACTTAAAGTTGAGACTCTATTGCCTAATGTAGATACATTTCAGACAGCAAAACACAGGAATTGGGCTGGAACTGACCTGAAACCTTCCTTCCTGAGAGAATAAGTTTCACATATAGTTATGAGATGCCCAGTATACTCGGTGCCTGACACAGTTACCTAACGTTTTTTATTTTGTTTTACTACACAGTTTTATACACTTCTCTATTAATCTTTATTGTATAAATTCATCTTAATATCAGTTTTTGATTGGGAATGCATAGGTCTACAATATGTCACCCCAGAAGAGGAACTTTGGGTTAGTGACCTCCTGTAACTGACCACATAGATTCTATATCAGCAGTTAGGTTGTATCTTAGAATGTATGCTTATTTTAATTAAATGAGCAAGTGAATAAGTTATATGTCTGAATACTTGGGAAGTAGAAATGCAAACCTTGCATTTATACTCATTCAAATTTAATATGCATTGTTAAGGACTGCAAAATACTAAAACCCAAATATTCTGTTGTTTCCTATGATACCCTCTAAGTATTCATATCAGGGGTTTAAGAAACACATGAAAATTTACAAAAATCAATAAAAATACAAACAACAGAGTTAATCAAAATCAGAACTATCATTATTGTATAATACCTTATCTGACAAATCTCTTTAGACAACTGAACACCTCTTGACCCACACTTGCAATAATATTTCTTTTATATGGAATTAATTAAAAGAAGCCAGCAACAATACTGCAAAATGTTTCTCTTTCCTCAAAATAATGTAAGATTCTTCCAAGATGCTTTAAAGAATGTTTATACCTAGTACTTTTCTTGTTGGTATCAAAGACACTTATGTTTCCATAATAAAGCACAATGTGAGAAAATGGCATATTGCATTTAATCATCATGATACTGTTAGGTAATGGAAATAAAGAAACAGTGTTAAAAGTTGACAGCCAGTATATGTTATCTACCATAGTTCCTTTAGCATAACCTATATACATTTGCAGAAAATCATTTAAAGATAGCAAACATCGCTTGAGTGTACATGATTTTAAAACCTACATTTCAAAACTGTTATAATTCATGTGCTTTTGTAGGAAAATGAGGACAAGGAAATAGAAAGGAAAAATAATGAAAACACAACTGATATTACCTTTCAGTAAATTTGTTTCCTAATAGTTTTGTTTTGGTACTCAAATCTCAGTGAAAACCATGTTGTGGCATCATCTTGTATATATTAGTGCTGTGTGTGCACCTGAAATGGCATACATGAAACTCCTTCCTTACAGCTTAAGACATGTGTCCCTTGGATTTGACACTGAATCTCTGACATGCTTTTTCATAAATCTTTATGAAACCCTGCTTAAGTGTCTCATTATCCTAAACATCTTCCTTATTGTCACATAGCACTACACTTATGGCTAAATTCAGTAAGTACTGCTTTAGCTCCCAATAAAGCCTCCCCTACTAAAAGGGAACTACATATCTTGACCTGGGTTAAGAACATCTTCTACAACAAAGTCTACCTTTATTAGTTTCATTTATTTTCTCATATAGGCAAATACAAGTACCTGACAGTGAAGCAGTCTACACTGTCATGACACTTCCATTTGCTCATTGCCATTTTCTTTTATTTAAATGGCCTCTTCCTATTGTCCTGGAAATACTACAGCAATACTTACGGTCATCCTTATATCTTCAAGGCAACTGGAAAAATTTCACTTGCCATATGCAACACTCTCCATTGATCTCTTATAGATCTATATGTTGTGAGAGCATTTTTATTTAGATATTAATTTATGTCTTTTTGTCATTACATGTAATTTACATGTTAGTTATTTCATCTTTATATGTACACATATGGAGAGAGTCATGCTTAAATAAGATTATCTGTCCTCTGTTGTCTGCCTGCTTCCCTGGGCAGCATGAGATGCCTCTGTGCCAAACCAGAACTAGGAGGGTAAAGCAGAGCTGGAACAAATAGGTTCCGTGGGGCTCCATGGGGCTCAGTGTGGCTGGGAGTGCTGGGAGTGTTAGAAGAAAAGTGAGGAGGTTTGGGTGGCCTGAGTCTCTGGGCAGCTCCTGTGGCATCACCAGCTACAGATGTCATCTATGCCTCTGGCAGTGTGAGCCTCCCAGTCAGGTGTGTCCAACATCCAGTGGGGAGAGCTTCAAGAGAGAGAACAGTTCCTCCACTGTTACAGCTTAGTCAACTTGTGAGCTTTGTTCCATGAGGACAGGGACTGTACACACCCAGAGGAGTGGGGTGGGATTTAAGGGATAGCTGTTCTCATTGGCTGACTTTGAGATGTCAATCATGCTCTATTTGCATGGGGAAGGACTCTGGATGCTTCATTAGGTGACTAGCGGCCAATGGTCCTCTCAGTGGGGTTCCATGGTTACCTGTTCTAAAGCAGGTACAGAAACAGGTAGGGACCAGCTCTACTCCTGCCTGTCTCAGAACTTTGAGGTTCTCTGGGTCTGAGCTCACTCGATCTTGCCAATTCTTATTTATGCCAGTCTGGTAGCATGGCCAACAATTATCAATTATTCTCATTCATGCCTATCTGTTATCATGGTCTACAGTTATCAGTTATTCTCTGTTCTTTTTTTACTTTCTTAGTGCTTTGCACATAGCAAGGCTCAATAGGTATATAATTAATTTTTTTAAAAAGCTGTAATTTACTACTGTCTCATGCTTAAAACTGAAAATCATGTAAATTGAAATAAACTTATCGACAGAGTTGAGATACACAATACATTGGCTTTTACTTTAATGTTGACAACAGGATTAACTCATTTACTAACACTAGTAACCAAGAAAATTTATTTATTTATTTGGCAGACAATTAAATCCAACTGAAACACTTGCTTACTTCATGGAATCATAATTTGGACACCACTTGAAAGACAAACTGTCACAGTAGAAAACTGTGTCCTCCCAATCTCTCTTAGCAAGTCTGTTATCATCCATGGGTTCCCAAGTCAACCTTCTAGATCAGTTCTCACCAAGTGCCAAGACTAACATCTGGTTCTCATCCTTACTCTCATGGCAATGCTGCTTATGTGATAACACAGAGGGACTTAGAGGCAGGAGAAAGTTGTAATAGCCAACAGCTCAAACCAGTGGGGACAAGGAACAAATGATATTTCGTGTGTTTACTTGATTGAATCATAATTTGGACACCATTTGAAAGACATCTGTCTTTTTGGCAAATAGGATACGAATCTCAATCAAGGAGAACTAAGGAGAGTTGTGTTAAAACATGGTAAAAATCAAATTGGATATGAAAATGTTTACTGGAGAACTCTTGCTTGTATGCAGTTGACAACTAACCAGCACAATTCAACAATTATGAACTTGACAGAAACACATCTATCTCTATTGAACCATAACCGTTCTTTTCTCGTTTGACCCCAAGATGGCATATTAACATCACAATATACATCAGTAAAGTGACTAGGAACCTGTGGCTATATATCATAGGTCCTGGGGAATAACCCATTGCCATTCTTCTGCTCTATAGACATAGTGTAAAAATGACTCTTTTTGTTTATTTATTCTCTAATCTTTTTCGCAGTCCACACTTTATCCCCCTCCCGGTCTACCCTCCAGCTGTTCCACATCTCACACATCATCACTCCCCCACACTCCCCTGTCTCCAAAAGGTTGTCCCTATTCTTGCTGCCCTACCCTGCCACTGCACCAGACCTACCCACTCCCTGGGACCACAAGTCTCTCTAGGGTTAGGCGTCTTCTCTGACTGAGTCCAGACCTGGCAGTCCTTTGTCGTTTATTTGTTGGGGGCCTCATATCAGCTGCTGTAGGCTGCCTGGTTGGTGTCTGAGAGATCCCAGGGGTCCAGGTTAATTGAGACTGCTGGTCTTCCTATGGGGTTGTCCTCCTACTCAGCTTCTTCCAACTTTTTCCTAATTCAACCACAGGGGTCAGGAGCTTCTGTTCATTGGTTGATGCACATATCTGCGTCTGACTCTTTCAGCTGCTTGTTGGAGTTTTTGGAGGGCAGTCATGATAAATCCCTTTTTGTAAGCAATCCATAGCCTCAGTAACAGTGTCAGGCATTGGGGCCTCCCGCAGACCTGGATTCCACTTTAGGCCTGTTACTGGATCTCTTTTTTCTCAGGTTCTTCCCCATTTTTGTGCCTGCAGTTTTTGAGAAAGGAAGAATCCTGGGGAATAACCCATTGCCATTATTCTGCTATGTAGACATAGTGTAAAAATGACTCTTTGTTTATTTATCCCTTAATCTTTTTGACAGTCCACACTTTAAACCTCATCTCTCCATTTTATGCCTTGTCTTTCTACTGAAGGTGGACTCTACACATTCTCTCTTCCCACTCTAGGGCACTTCATCTAAGGTCCCTTTCTTTGAGTCCTGAGTGTATCTCACCTCCCAGGTTACTGGTATATTCTAGAGGGTTGCCCCCCACCTCCTACCTCCTGAGGTTGCCTGTTTCCATTCTTTCTGCTGGTCCTCAGGGTTTTAGTCCTGTTCTCCCCCCAATACCTGATCAAGCATCCCCCTCCCTGTCCCCTTTCCCACCCAGGTCCTTCCCTCCCTCCCTCCCTCCCCCTTCAATAATTGCTTTCTTCTCCCTCTAAGTGGAGTTAAGGCAACCTTACTTCGGCCCTTTGGCTTGTTAACTTTCTTGAATTCCGTGGATTGTATACTGGGTCTTCTGTAATTTTTTTGCCTAATATCCACCTATTAGTGAGTACATACCATGCATGTCCTTTTGTGTCTGAGTTACCTCACTCAGATGATATTTTCTAGTTCCATCCATTTGTCTGCAAAACTCATGATGTCCTAGTTCTTAATAGCTCAGTAATATTCCATTGTGCAAATGAACCACATTTTCTTTATCCATTCTTCTGTTGTGGATTACTTATTGCTATACTCATTAATCAGATCATGTCTCAACCCTTATTAGAGATGTACCTCCTGTATGAGATAGCTATTAGTGCAGGGTGCCTCAACTCATCAATAGGGAGAACAAAAGATTGTGAGTTCCTATTCCTAAGTAAGATTTACAGGTCACAAACCTTCCCTACAGGGATCAGGAATCCCCCAGTAAGTGGATCTGGAAAGATTATGAGTCAGAGGTAGTGGATGACTTCAAGGAAACTGTTTGCCAGGAACAACAGTGTAGTTGCACATATGAACTCACAGTGATTGTGACAGAATACACAAGGCCTGACTAAATTCAAGCCCCACAAAATACCAGCATTGGAGTGGTAAATTAGACTTGGAATCCCATCACAAGCTGAAGAGTATTGGCATTTGACAGATACTGGGAGAATAAGAATCAATTTTGTTCAGTGATGTGATCTCTGATAGGTCAACCATATACCAGAACAGACCCATAACTCATTTTTGTTCCATAAGAAAAAAATTGAGGGAAGAACAACCCTCAAAGTTGAGTAGGAGTGGAAAGGAGAATGGAGAGAGTAGATGAGGAAAGATTGAGGAAATAGGACTGCATGTATTACAACTATATTGTATAAAATTCTCACAAAATAAATAAAAAATATTGTTATAAAAACAATTTGCCATGATTGAATCACTTTGGGTACTGCTTTAACCTAAATGATTTAGGGAAGAACTATCTAGAGACTTCAGGCCCTTGATTCTTTACTATATTACAAAATTAATGTGATAGGGAAGAATGGGTATAATCTTGAGTTAAACATGGAACTTCCACTAATTTATCTCAGCCACTTCATGCTGGCCCCCAGGTTCTCTCTGACCCAGGCACTCTGTGGCCATTCGAGTGTGGCACCTCACCACAATTCCTCCACTCACAGTTCCCTTGGCGGGCTGTTACCATGCCAGGACAAGCATCTCATTTCTGTGGCAGGCTTGGTTCGTCCCACTACTGCACCTTCTCTTGAACTCAATTAAGTCACCATGTGAAGAAAAACACCACACAATAACCTCTGATCCAACTGATATGATATAATTTGCCCATCTAGAAAGCACAAAATCCTGTACACACCCATCCCTTAAAAATATTCAGAACAACCTGTATCTATGCGCAGAGAAGAATCTTTTCATCTGCCTCCATGTTGCTCCCACCTCTTTTTTCTTACTCCCTGTCCTTCTCTAAAACTTTGTTCCCTCCTACCCTTCTGTCTCGTCCAATGACAGGCCTCTTTTTATCTTGTCAGCCTACAGTAGTACAGCATTTCCAGTTCATGGTTCCTATTCTTAAAAATATGAAGCCCAATTATAATATGGTAGAATGCTCCTCTTGCCTATACCTTACCACTGCATTAGTGCTATCTTATATAATAGTGGGACTTACAGATGAAAGAAATATAAGATTTATTTCCACTTAAGATGTCTTAGAGTGGCCAAGAACAGAGGAAACAAAAACAAGAACACTAGAGAATAATTGATAGTCATTGATACCTATACCTACAACATAATAAACAAAACCTACTTTTAGTTAGATAACCTCAAATTTTGCACGACATTACCTTTAAACCAGTCATATTATACCTAGCTTTAAAATAAAATACATGTATCTTGCTCAGAGATAGTCAAATTGCAGAGGTATTTAGGTTATGAGTGATAGATTTAAAATAACTATGATTACTATGTCAAGGAGTTTAATAAAAAGGTGCTCAATTAATGAATGCATAATGTAATCAGAGAGGGAAAATACTAATAATCACAGGGAAATGATTGGTAATATCAGTAGTATAATAGAAAAAATAAAATGACTAATAAATACATATGAAGGTCCAATATAATTTAAATTGAAAGTCTACATGGAAGAAACAAAATATTTACCACATCTTGTTAAGTAATATTTAGAGAAAAAATATTTTTGAAGAAATTGAGAAATAGATGTATATTATATTTTACTGCTGATTCAACAGCAATATATTAAGATATAGCACATTTGATGTTACCTATCAAGACCAAAATGCCTAACTGCTAACATGCTTTAATCCTACAGCTTTTCAGAATTTGTTTTGTCCTTCTTAGAAGGGGAAACAAAATACTCAACAGGAGGAAATACAGAGACAAAGTGTGGAGCAGAGACTGAAGGAAAGGTCATCCAGAGACTGCCACACCTGGAGATCCATCCCACATACAGTCAACAAACCCAGACACTATTGCAGATGCCATGAAGTTCATGCTGACAGGAGCCTGAAACAACTCTCTCCTGAGAGGATCTGCCAGAGCCTGACAAATACAGAGGTGGATGCTTACAGCCAACCATTGGACTGAGAATGGGATCCCCAAGGGAGGAGTTAGAGAAAGGACTGAAGGAACTGAAAGAATTTGCAACCCCATAGGAAGAACAACATCAACCAACCAGACACCCCAGAGCTCCCTGGGACTAAATCACCAACATGGAGGGACCAATGGCTCCATCCACATATGTAGCAGAGGATGGCCTTGTTGGACCTCAGTAGGAAGGGAGGTCCTTGGTCCTGTGAAGGCTGGATGTCCCAGTGTAGGGGAATGCCAGGGTGGGAAGTTAGGAGGGGGGGGTGAATGGGTGAGAACCCTCATAGAAGCAGGTAGAGGGGGGATGGGATAGAGGTTTTCCATAGGAGAAACCGGAAAAAGGAGATAATATATGAAATGTAAATAAAGAGAATATCCAATAAAAAACATATCTGACATTTATGATAGTTAGTGTTGACTGTCAATATGACAGGATCTAGAATCACCTAAAAGACAAGTCTGGGCATATATGATAGGTATTTATAGATTAGGTAATTGAGGCGGGACAACTACTTCTAAATGTATGTGGTACCATCCCACCCACTGAGGTTCAGGACTGAATGAAACTATGCACAAGAATTCATTTTTCTCTACTTCTTTTCTGTAGATGCAATGTGATCAACTCCCTCAAATCCTTGTCGTCATAACTTCCCTGCCAGAAGGGGCTGTAGCCTTCCATCAAAAGCAAAGCCAAATCCTCCCTTTCTAAAATGCTCTTGCCATAAGTTATGTCACAGCCATGGTAAGTGAATAAAAGTATATATTCATAATATCCTATGTAGTTTTAGAAATAATAGTTATAGAAAGTTAAATATCATCAAGGTTGTCATTCTTGACTTATAGAACCAGAGTATATAGAAATATAGACTGCGTAATTAACACTCTATAACCATATTACTTTTCTCCATTGAGAAGAGGTCATGGTACATGGTTTTCCAACATTCTTAATGTAGATTTTTCCCAACACGAGACATTCTAAGCTACCAAGTGAAGTCACTGAGCATAGAGTTGGGAAAGATAACCCATGCTTGACTCTCACAAACCTAGGTTGCTACTCTAGCACATCACTGCATATGATAGCTTGTCAGATCAGCAAGAAGTCGATAACTTTTGTTGGGTTCATGTTCCCAGAGATTGTAGTGAATAAAGCCACTGACGTAGTTTACAGTGATGGACTGAAGTGAACCCAATCATTAAAACTCAAGCTGAAGATGAAGAAGAACAAAACAGAGAGACCAAGAGACTGAACAAGGAGAAAATAAACAAATCTTATTTTAGTTCAATTAAATAAAGTAAAAGAATCAAGCAGATCAAGTAGGTCAAAGGACAGATCAGGAAATTATGGATGTTTGTTTATTTACAACCTGAAACTTTATCTCATAGTAAGAGAACACCTAGAGGAATTGAATTGATTTTATCAGAAACATTTCATTTTTTTATCACAGAGAAAATCTGCATTAAAAGGGTAAATTTAGAAGTGTATTAAAAACACTTAAGGAACTGTTGTTCTGTTCCACAATCAAGTCAAGCTTCTTAAAGTTCCATGTCCACTAGTACACAGACTTATCCATATCCTGGAGGGCACTTTTCCATGCCATGCTTTCAAATCATTCCCAGCACCATGATGTCTCTCTCATATCTGGACTGCCTTTTGGATCTGCATGAGGGCCTTCTTCAGCTTGCTGTTCTTGAACTTGACCTCAGTCAGTCATTCCTACGTCTATAGCCTCGTATAGCTTCACTCACTCATGAAGGACTTGTACTTCCCATGGACGTTTTCTTCTACGTCACTGACTCCGCAGCAATTTTTTCCCACTTACTTTTCAGCTTTCTTAATTCTGACTACACAGTTTCCATTTCCCCCTGTATGTCCTTTTTTCTGGGACTTGGCCTTTTTTAGTTCATGGTGTATTGTATCATTCCTCCCCAGGGATTGTATCCCTCTATTAAGATAACACCGCCCTCTGCTTCAGGAGGAGCCTATACTTTCCTTCAGCTGTACCAGACAGGTTAGGCCTGTGTTATGCATGGCAGTTTTCTCACAAGTATTTTAAAGGTTTGTGTAGTCCTTTGTGACTGGCCCCAAGCTTGTCTGTGGGTTTGTCATGCAGAGCACTGATGCTCTCTGATTACTGCTAATGCTGGTTTCCAGTTCTTGCTGAGACTATTGTTCCAGCTGTTTCCTATTATCTTGGCTTTCCCTGCTGAAATGGGGCTGGAGAATGCTACAGACGTTGGTCTACATCACCACCTTCTCAAATCTCTTCAAGTTGTTAGTGTGCTGATTCTACGGAATCTGCATGTCTGAGATGTCCCCCTTCCAGGGTTTCATAGCTGGGATTCAACCTGTGGCAATGTTTTGTGTTTTTACTTTTCGTGTTTCTCGGGTTGACTAATGGGTGATACAGAATGGAAGCACGCAAAGTTCACTCCTCTCATGGGTCATTTATGTAAGTGAAAAGACAGTTTTTACACCATCTTGATTCATGGGCATCTCATTGTGCAGGGGCAATGGGGCCGTCCCTGTTGTTACAGTAGACTGGTAACCATAAGTAAATTGAACTGTGACTGTGTTCTCAGTATATAATTGAACAGCCCAGTCTGCTCATCTCCATTCTCTTACTCATATCCAGAACCTTGCCCATCCCTTAGAGCATCTGTCACTGGGTATAACTCAATAGACTCGGCAGATGAGGTTTCTTCCTTTTACCATGGACCTACCCAGACACATTATCTAGTATCTCTGATTATTAAAGATATTCAAGGAGTCTCTACTCTTTTAACTACCTTGGAAACTAAATGAATATAAAAATAAATATTTCGTTTACTCCTATTAGAGTCACAATGACAGGAATTTGTTCTGTTCAGGCCAATATATTGACATCTTAATACTCAATTTGGTCATGTTGGGAGGAGATCAATTAGGCCATATGAGTGATTAGTGAATGTATAGGGACAGACACTACTCTACCTGCCTTCTGCAAACTAAGAAAGAGGCAATTACCAAGAACTCGATCATGTTGCCATGATAACCTTAAAATTCTATGTTTTAGAAGGGTATGAGGAATAAATGCTTCACATTTCAGTTGCTTCATTAATAAAGTTCTGTTCTATTAAACAGAATTGATTAATGCAGATTAGTTTCTAATTTGATAGATATAAGCAGCACTGTATCACATTCATGTGCTACTCCATACATGTGAGTTAATCAGAGGGCAGAGACCCCTGCATAGAAAGCATTAGCTCAAGATGTAGGCATGTATGAGTTATAAAAATTAAGTTTTACCCAGAGGTAGACTGGCAAGCCAAAACAAACAAACAAACAAAAACAAACCCAGAAAAGCATCACAATGGGAGAAAGATTTTTCCCCAGATAAAAAATTCTTTGGTTCTTATGTCCAACAAGGTACCTAGTTTCAGCTTTTTAGTGAGGTTCTTTCAAGTTCATGTCTTTGCGATAGACTGCTTTGGCAGAAATAGATGAAACTATTCCCCTGAGATGAATTGACAGACAATGGAGATCTACTTTTCCCAGGGTTGGCGGAGGATATATTATTTCACCTTTTATTGCTGCTGATAGCTATTTTAAAGAAAGATTGCTCAGTTTTAATGTTCAACAGTCTAAAGCGATTTCAGGACCCTGGGAATAAAGTCAGTTTCTTAAAGTCCTTTGGTTTTATGCCAATATGTATGTAGTTATATCTTATTGGAAAATTGTTTAAATATGTCATGCTGATCTAGTAAAATGCAGACTGTGAATAGGCAAAAGTGCTTCGCAGTTTATATACATATGTAGACCCCTGCCTGTCTGGATTAGCGAAGAATTTTATAGAGAGGAAGTGGAATTGGAATTGCCACTTGATTTATAGCAGTGGAAGCTGGAGGAACTGAAGTGATGTTTGAACACTTGCACATGGAGACAGAGCTGTAACTATAAATATCCACCTAGGTCCTGAGCCGCTTTACTTACTGATCACTGGATGATGTAGTGAATAAAAAGAGGGCCATTTGGGAAGCAGAGCATTATGAAGCTGGATAGTTCGTTTCCTTGTTGAAAATAAACTGATCATCTTGACTAAAGTACCTACTCTTAAGGCTTGATTTTCCCCAAATATTTTATTTGTATTTTCTAAAGCTTTGGGAAACGTAATTTCTTCTGGACTATATATTATGAGCAAGAGCTGAGCTTAATAAATGACATCATACTGAAATTTGTGCAAAGAAGTATTTGGTCTCCAATCATGGAGTGAAAAATCAGAAAAATCAGATTCATACTTAGGTGAAGTATTGATACACACTTGACAAGTTAGCCCATACTACAGCGGCATTTCTGTCCTTTTGAAGAATAATTTTCTCCTAAGTTTAGTATTTAATTTGTTGGAGGATATTTATTCTATCAGCTAATTAATATTGAGGTTAAATAAAATAATTTAATTAATGTTGACCTTGCACATCATAGTAAATACATCATCAAGATAAAATGGACAGGTTTGAGAAGATGATTAAAATGAAACAAAATTTAAAACTCATTGTGAACAGAGTTGATTTTAATGGCTTTCTACAAAAAAATTTGGTATAGTTTTGAAATGAGGTTAAAAACTCCAATTAGTTTAAAAAAGCAAGACGTTTGAAATAACACATTTGTAATCATTCATAATTCTAAACATTTAGAGGATGTGGTACTAAAACATTTCAGAGTCCCTCAGATTTTCCCAAGTTGAAAGAAATAACCTATTTTGCATTTCAGAATAATCTAGCACTTACAAAGCGTATCAGCACAAAAATTTCATGAGAAGCCTTATTGAAAAAATAATTTTTGGGAATGTGAATAGTAATGTCCATTTTTCTTAATCCACTAATAAGTCATTCTAGAAATGTCTACATTTTTTAAAAATTTTCCACCCTATAAGATATTTATTGAAATGTGTTAATCCTCTCTGCCAGAAATCGTTCGTTTACACAAAAGTTGTGATTGAAGAGGTGAAGTGGCTGAGTTCTTCCTCTCCCTCATTCCTATATACCAATTATTTCTCTCTTTGTTTTTTCTTTTTTCTTTGTTCCTTCCTTCCTTCTCTCCTTCCTTCCTTCCCTCCCTTTTTTTCTGTTTTGTTTTGTTCTGTTTTTTGACGTTGATTTGGGAAAGTCTTCGCAATTTTATAGCTAAAGACAGAGAAGCTCTGAATAAGTATACACTTTTAATGCAAAATTTCTTGTATTAAAAATAATGCTTGTTCAAGAAGACATGTACAATACAATAAGAGAAAATTGTCTTCAGCGTTGCGAGATAATTAATCTTAACTTTTGATTCTTCCTTCCAGATAAACAACCACGATCTATATAGCCAATAGGTCAGGTAGAATGACAGAGATTGAAGGCACATCACAGTCTTCTGGTTGAAATTCAGAGTCCTCCTTCAATTTCCAATGATTGGTAAGGTTCGCATAGACAAGCGTTTATGTGAGCATTTAAAGTAAGTAATAAAAATAAACTAATAAAAAAATCCTTAACATTAAGACACACTCAATGTCTTCTTCCACTGACAGACCAAAACCTATAAACGCATTTATGAATTTTGTTAATCTTACAAAACAAGCTTTAAAAGTACAAGTAATTTAAAATTGTTGTCATCCTAGACATCCTATTTCTTTCATTGATTTATGAACATCCAAATTCTGACCAGGACTTTAAGTGTTTCAAACTGGAAAGCCAAGCCTTTCATTTTTCTAGAGCTTATGGGCATCCTACTGAGATTCAGACAACACAATCAGGTGTTAATAAAACATAAACCCAAACCCATTGTGCTGTTGCTATTAACTTAAAAATGCTTTTCATTATTGCTTTATGCTCCCATTATATACAAAAGTCACTTCAATGACTACTCTCAATAATTAAACAGTAAATAAAAAGGTTAAATGGATGTAAAGATAGGGTTTTCTTTTCCCCTTGGTGAGGGCAGGGTAAGTGCTTTAAGGTGTGTTAAGGCGAAGGATTAAAATGATACATATAATATTAAAGCTACAAAGTTCACAGTTTAACACCTTGGTGTTAAACCAGTTCTTAAATCAACAGGGCCATTTGTTATTAATCTGCTTGTGCTAACATTTGTAAACCCTGATTACTAAAGCTTTAAAGAAACAATTCAAATTAGCAGACTCAAAGAATATTGTCATTTAAAATTTATTATATCTGTATTATTACTTCTTCCCATTTTATTTCAACCAAGACTTAAACACAGGGAGTCTGTTTGGATTACTTGAAGCCAGTTACCGATTGCTTTCTGTTTCAGGCTAATATATCGGAAACTGTTATTTCACAGGACACCTCATGACTTTCATGGTATTCCCTATAACCTCCAATCACAAATCATTATTAAAGATGTTCATTCTGTTTTCAAAAATCATATGAATAGACAAAAATGGGGAATAAATGATTAAACACTCATGAGTAACTTGCTACACTTTGAAAAATTTTAAAATCATTTCTTTTAATTTTACCCTAATTTATATTTACAAAGTTACATCATAAAAACCCAGAAAGTTTTATTTAAGCACATGGTTTTATAAGAATTCCCTCAAGGACCTAGCAAGTGTCCTAGTTCTAGTTCCCTCATAACTTGGAGCCTAGGCTCTGCAATTACTTAATTTACATGTTTTTTTCTGGATGCCAAGAGGAGTAGTAAAGCCACATGGTGAGTTGGTACCTGAAGACAAGACTCTGATACAAAAGAGGGACACTTTCCTGAAATTTAACCACATGTAAACCGCATGGCGCCTCTATTCCGAGTGCATTCACCAAACTTCTTTTAATTATGCAGGAACAATGTACCATATTCCACGTACCTATTGCGACATAGCTCAATGTATTGACGATATTGTTAAAATAATTTTAATTCTACTCTTAGGATATGAAGACAACCTTTTTTAAAATATGGATTGCTATAAAACTAGAAGAATAATTTTTAGATATATAAAAACTATATTTGGGGAATTATAGATAGTAGTTAATAACCATAATTAAAAGTTTTATAATCTTGTTAATTGCTAAGATACTAATGCTCACTGCAATGATATCTGCTGCTAGGCAAGGCGCGTTGACTCTCAAACAGGGAGTGTAAACAGCTCAGATTAAAAGGAACCCAGGTAAAAATGTTTCAGGAATAGAAAAAGGAAAACATAAACAGATTCTTCAGAAAGACTAAATGTCTGAGGATTGCATTGATTGGATTACACACAGGTAAGCTATTAAATATCGATTGACAATTAATCACCAGTGTTATTTTACTCATATTTGTAAGTATGATTTGTCTTATGATGAATCTAAATATCCATGAAAATTGTTTAAGACTATCTAAATGCAGTGTGATCTCAATATAATAATACTATTGACCTTGAGCAATTACATCAAACAATATTGATTAGAACATTCTCCTTTGTTAACAATTTCTGGCCAGAAGTTTGCAAATGAATTACAGTGGACCCTATAACATCTCAATCCATTTAATACGTTAGATGACAAAACTGTTAAAATCCTGATAAATTTAATATTAGTTCCTATTACTTTTTTATTGTTTTGACAAACTACTACTTTATACAAAGAGGAGAGGGAAGATAGTTCGTCCAAGAAAAATCTGCTTGTGTAGTCATGATGCTGCAGAAACAGAAAGGGGGTCCATATTGTGTGCCGTCAATGTTTTAGGCACAAAAGCTGACCCAGTATTGAATGTTAGACTGCACAAAGCTGATATGAGGAGACTAGGCCTTAGGAGGACAAATCTCCAGCAAAGTATCTCCTGTGAGGCAGGGAAGTGAATGCAAGAAGTCAGATCAGGGACTTCGACTACTCAAGCTCTGCTTGTACTATTGCCTTCAGAGGATTAAGCCGGGCAGACTCCATGATAAGCTCCAAACAGGCAGTTTGAGAGAGTAGGTCCAAGTTTCTGTTTCCCAGAACTAGACAAGTCCTAGCAAAGCCCAGCAAGTCAGGTATTGGGAAAACCACAGCCCCTGCGGGCAACCAATCAGCAGCTGCCTCTTCCTCTGGCCTGAGGCAAAAACAAAGAGTCAAGATGAGTCCGCCACAGTTTCTAGACCACCCCTGGAAAGTCCCTAGAGACCTAGACAATCCCAGAGACACCCATACCCCTCAAGACAGAGCCAACCAATCAGCATAAAGGTTACCTACTTCTTCCTGATATTGCTCTAATTGGCTTTGAATTGAGCCTGCCAAGGTCACGTCTCTGTCTTCCATCCTGCTGAACTTTCGATCCCTGCGGAATAAACGCTCTTTGCTTGGGCATACTATTTGAGCCTGGCCTATCATTCTTTGGTGAATCACAGATGCTTACAATAGAAAGTCAAGGAACAATATATAAAGAGCATTTTGAACAAATACAAGTTATTTATTCTTGGAATGAACCCAGAGTCCTGTGTTTCTGTCCACCATTGTCCTTCTTTCCAAGTCCCTGTGATGTCACAGCTATGCATGTCGTGGCAAACATAGTAAAAGTACGGTATCTGGACAAAAACCCTTTGGGGTGACAGGAGTAAACGAACAAAAGCAAAGCAAACAAAAATCAAAAACTCCACAAATTACCAACAACCCAAAAGAAGGCAAGAGAGCAGCATGGCATAGAATTTTCCTGCTCAAGAAATCAAGCTTTATAGCAAGTATATCCAGACTTCTAGTCCCTAGATCCACAAAACGATACATTTCTTTGACTTAAAATTTGTAGTATATCAGACTTTGTCAAACTAAGCCGACAACTGATACAAAGAAGAATGGAGTCTCTACATTAAAAAAGCAAAACAACAAAAAACAAAATGCCAAGTCTTTTTATTTCAATACAATGTGTGGGTATTGAATCTATTCACCTGCGAGGTTTTTCTCCTCCAGTTCTGCTTCAGTATTAACTTAGAGAAGTTAAGAAAGTTTATTTCATTATCTCTCCCTTTATTGGACAACACATTATATTCCATTTCCCTAAAGTGTTGTGATAACAACTTTCATTGTTAGTTTGTTGGGCTCTAGACTACTCTAAGAGACAAAGTTCTAACCATGTCTGTAAGGAAAATTATAGAGTAGATCAACTACTACTAAAAACACCATTGATAGGGGAAAGGTCCTAGACTGAAGACAAATGAGGTTACTTTCTTCAGGCTTCTTGGTGGTAGATATAATGTGATCAGCTCCTCTATATACTTATTAGCTTACTTATCCCACTATGATGGATTCTACCCTTGAAAGGTAGTTTTAAGGTTGCCCCCCCCCACCCAGACAAAAGTTTAGAGCAGAAGAAAGAAACTGATCCGGCCCTGGAACTGCAATTACACCAGTCGGTTCGGCAACTCTCTCCCAGAAACTAGCTGACCATAAAGTTAGATTAAAATCTTAAAGAACAATCTTGAGAAACAGGAAGCTTCTCTCAGGAACTGGCTGACCATAAAGTTAAACAATCTTGAGAAACAGGAAGCTTTTCCTTGAGATTTTTCACTTGTATTCCTCCACATTTTCCAAAGATGCCATCCCTACCCCCTTGAGTTGTAGTTTCTTCCTTTAAATACCCTTTCTCCCAGCTACTTGTCGACGAACTCCTCTACCCCTGTGCGGGATACGAGTCTCGACCCCAGGGCACTGATTCCTATCAATAAACCTCATGTGATTACAACAAGGACGGTCTTACGTGAATTCTTGTGGGGGTCACGTCATCCCGAGACTTGAGTAAGAGTCTCCCCATTCCAGTGGTCTTTCACCCTCAAACTGAAAGCCAGAATATTTTTTTTTCCCATAAAGACACATTTGTTGGGTATTTTGTAACACCAATGATTCAAAGGTGTCATTTGTTCAAGAACAAGAAATACAAGATACCATTAATATCAGAAGTGGTATCCTTTGCAGGCACAATCCTATTTGTTTAATTTACCTCGTCAGAAGAATACATTTCTAGGCACATTGAATGTATACTCAGGAATGCCTGAACCATTTCATTGACTCTCCATTAAGACAGTTTTGGACTTAGATGTAGGTCAGGAATTCTTGTTTCCTTACCCCAAAGAAAAGACATTTCTGAGACTTTTAATAACCTACTACCAAAGAGAAAGCCCATGCAGTAGAGAGAAAACTCTAAGGGGTAATGCTTATCTCAGCTTTGAGAAAATGACAATGGAAAAAGATCTTCCTTCAGTGTTGTAAGAAACAAGACTTAATACTTCCTCAAAGAAGAAAATCAATGAAAGAGGTGATACTTTATCCTTCAAAGGGAGGAGGACTTTCTAGCTCTGTTGATGGCTGTCTTTAAAAACCAATGCTACTTAAGGCTCCCTGATAGAATTCCCACTCAGATGATTACAAATGGTCACTGATTTGCCTTAGTTGAATCTTGACATCAGTCTTAAAAGGCTTACATTTCTTTCTAGTATTTAAGCATATTGTGCTGATTTGAATATTCTTGGCCCATGAGGAGATGCACTATTGGGCATGTGGCCTTCTTGAAGGAAGTATGTTACTTTGGAAGTGAATTGTGAGGTCCTATGCTCAAGCCCTACCCAGTGTGGAAGAAAGACTCTCCTCCTGGCTGCCTGCAGAAGACAGTTTCTTCCCGGTTGCCTTGGATTAAGACGTAGAACTCTCAGCTCCTTCTCTAGCACCAAATGTGCCTGGATGATGCTATGCTTCCCACCATGATGTTAATGGACTAAACCTCTGAAACTGTAAGCCATCCCCAATTGAATGTTATTTTTATCAGTGTTGCCTTAGTCGTGGTGTGTCTTATAGCAATGGAAACCCCACTAAGTAAGGCATGTGTTCTCTGCACTAATTGTTAAACCAGGACTCCTTACTAATAAACTTGAGTAGAACCAGTGTTGATGGGCATGTTCAAAACCAACATTTGCTGTTGCTAACACTAATCTTGAGAATTTTTATGTCCCCAGCCAAATAATAGAGTATAACTTTGATAGAACTCATCTAAAATTTAGAGTAGGGGATATTTTTAGTCCCATAGTCTAATTCTCCAGTTATAGTCTATGATATTTGAATAATGAAGGTACTTACAACCTCTAGCGACCATAGCAATTCTAGTAGAAACAACAACCACAACAACAATAACAACCACAACAACAACATAAAAACTAATTCATCATCTTTTCATCACATAGTATAAATATAGACAGAGTCAAATCTAGACTGACTGTAAGATTTATTCATATTTTTCTGCCAAGTGCATGAACTCTTTCTATTTAACATTTGATGGTGGATAAAGCTACCCTAGTCAGACAAAAATAATGCAAAGGTTATTCTCCAAAATAATACAGCTACCTTTTGAGCTTGTAGAGAAGCCTAAAGAGTTTCTAAATAACAAGAATTGCTTACACCAACTTAGCACTAAAAGGATAATAGACTTAAAAAATTTCCTTGTTGAGATTTTTTTAAATGCCTCTTATTGTGGCACATACATTGATCTCAGTACTCAGAAAGCATGTGCAGTCAGATTTCTGTGAGTTTGAGGCTAACTTGGATAATGTAGTGACTTCCAGGCCAAATGATGCAAAACAGTGAGATCATGTCAAAAAAAGAGGAAGAAGAAGAGATAAAATTAGTAATGATGCTTAACCCTCTTCACTACATCAAATTTGTAAACTTATTTCAGTTTCCTTGTCCTTGTCACTTTTATTTTGTACTGTTGAAAGTCTAGAATGGAAACCTCATACCACCTGCCTCTTAATCTAGTCCATTATTGGATTCCTACGTAAGGTTGTTCTTTTCAATTTGCCACATTCCCAAATTTCAAACAAAACAAACCAAACTACTAAAAGAAAAATCAGTATCATTTTTTCTCTTTTCTGTGGTTTTCTTTTATTTAAAAATTAACTAGGGTAACTTCTTGGAGTGGCTTGTATGCCTAGTGTGATACACAGTGTATAGTGTGTTTGAAATAGGAGGAACACCAGGATCTCTGGTTTCCAGTGCCAGTTTTGACCACCTTATTATTTTCTCCCAAGGGCCAACTCTATCAAGTAGAAATGTTTTTAAAGGTGTACTTACACCTGTAGCTGTCAGAGGAAAGGACTGAACACTTATTGTCACACAGAAGAAAGTACCTACCAAACACCTGGATTCCAGCATGGAATTATTATTATTATTATTATTATTATTATTATTATTATTACTGTTATTCAAGAAGACTGGAAACATTGGTTGTGTAATGACTTCAGTGCCAGGTAACAACAGATTCCATGTACAGAAGGCATACTGTGAGGCAGCTAATCAGAAATGCAAATATGACTATGCAATTACTTTGGACGTGCTATGTAAAAGAATTGCTGATGTTTCCCAAGTCTACATGCAGAATGCTGAAATGAGACCCCTTGGATGCTGTATGATTTTAATTGGTATGAAGAACAAGTGTACGAGTATAATCCTTCAGGCTACTATTGTGACTTTAAAGCCATTGCAACAGGAATTAAACCGAATCAGTTGTTATTCTAATAGGCCCACCTTTATGTTTTCCTTTTCCCCTCGAAGTTTTGATATCATTTCTTTTTTTCTCCTGTGAATTTAGTATTTCTATCTGTATGTATCACAGGTAATTTTTTCTGGTCATGCATATTTTTGCATATGTTTTGCACCTTCATAAGAAGCTTCTTCTCTAGATTGGGGAGGATTTCTATATTTATTTTGTTAGAGCAAAATTTTCTGTCTCTATGACCTGGTTTTCATCTTCTTCTATTTCTATTAATCAAACACTTATTCTGTCCATAGTGTTTCTATTTTCTTGGATGTTTTATACCTGGGTATTTTTAGATTTATTCCTTTTATTTCTTTAATACTTTCTTTGATTGATCTATTTATTTCTTTGGTATTTTGCCTTCAAGAACTGAGGTTTTTTTTTCTTCCATGTTTATAACCTGTTTGAGAAGCCTACTTCTGAGGTTTTGTTTTATGTCTTGCCTTTTGAATTACTAGTTTTATTTTAGTTTTCTTCACCTTAGTGAATTATGTCTCCTTAGTGAACATGTCTTGAAATGTTTTCATTATTTCACTCAACTGGTTATTTAAAATTTCACAGTCTTTCATTATGGAATTTAATCATGTGCCCATGAAGTTCCTAGAACTAATAATGGTGGTTAGTTTGAGGTCATTATCTTGAACATGATATATATTGCATTTTCCAGGACCTAGTGTAGTAGGTCTACTGTCTTCTTAAGAAAGCGTATACTCGTTTGTGTTTTCTGCTGCTGTGTTGGTGTCTGGAGCTGTGTGGTTTTCCTTGTATTGTTTTTGTTGGGTAGGTGTTTCATTCTTTGCTCTTCCCATATTTGTATCTTAGAAAATGTGTTGGATGAAGATTACCTAATAAGGATTGCTTCTTTGGGTCTTCTGGTTGATAATAGAAACTGTGATCTGGAAGAAAAGAAACCAAGGGGGGCATTCAGAAAAATCTAGTGTAACTGTGATCTTCACCAAGATGCAGAATCCCTAGGAAGTAGGAGATAAAGCGGGAGGAGACTGCTAGAAGATTAAGAGTGATTCAAGAGGGACTGGATGAGAAGACAGGAACAATATCTGGAGGTATCAACAGCCTATTTCAAGATGGTCTACAGAACTGTTGTAGCAAAGCACCATGGTGTTGGCATAAAAACAGACACCGATACACAGAATCAGTCCAAAGACCCAGAGGTAAATCTACACACCTATGGACACCTAATCTTTTTTTTTTTTTTAAAGAAGCTAGATATGCACAAAAGAATAACAAAGTGCCAATGGTGTTGTTTTAACTTGATGTCAGCATCTTTAAAAGTGCCAATTTATCCATATTTAAAACCCTGCATAGAACTCAATTGCAAATACATCAAAGACCTTAACATGGAATCTGATAAAATGACTGAGCCAAATAGAAGACAGACAGAGTGGGGAAAAGTCTTGAATGCATTGGCACAAGAACCAACTTCATGAATAGCATACTGCTAGTACAGACACTAAGTATAACAATAAGTAAATGGGACCTTGTTAAACCGAAAAGCTTCTACAAGGCAAAGGACACCATCAGTAGGACAAAATGGCAGCCTGCAGAATTAGAAAGTGTTTCTACCAACCCCACATCTGACAGAAGGCTAGTATTCAAAATCTATCAGAACTCAAGAAACTAGACATTAACAAACAAAATAGTCAAATGTAAAGATGAGGCACAGATATACACAGAATGCACAGAATGTTTTTAAAGAGGAATCTCAAATTGCAGAGAAACACTTAAAATCTTCAACACTGGCTATCAGGATAATTCAAATTGAAATGACTTTGAGACCCCATCTTACATCTGGCAGAGTGACTAAGATCAAAATAACAAGTGACAGCTCATGAGGATGAGGTGAGGATGTTACACAAGGGAAACTCTCCTCCATTGCTGGTGGGAGTACAAACCAATAATAGAATAATTTAACAGATGCAAACAATGCTAATTCAAATATTTGTTACTTATAATAGTATCACAAACAAAATAAGAAAGATATAAAAATTATGTTATTTGATTTTTAGTGAAGATGAAGCCATCATTGATCATTAGTGTATATATAGACCAAAGATATGTATCACGTGAGAGAAAAGACTCTATATACTTTTTATGTAATGCAGCGACATAAATTTTAATTTGTTTAATATCAAGATATTTATTTCAATGCTTAAGTGATATTTTGATATGGATTTTAAGGTTTCATATTGTTCTCAATTTCTTAGATTGATGGGAAGCTATTTAGTAAAATAATTTTACTTAAGTAAGTCTTAGATAAAGTATGTTATTTCTGGATAATATGTGTGCCTTTCTCCTAAAGCTTTATTGTGTCCTGTGAAATTGACACATCTCATTTAATTATAATATTCTTGATTCTCCTTACCAACATCAAATTCACTGTAAACAGTGTTCAGTTAAATATTCTTCCATATTTAAAACTGTAAATATCAATAGTAAAATATCTAATCACTGCTACATTGTTCTTTATTTATTAAAATTCTTTTGTATATCTGCATATATGTCTTATAACCTCGTAGCACAAGCTCTAGTTTAATCAGTAGAGCTGAATTAACAGGAGAAACACACAAGAGAAACCAGCTGTGCATCGTGTGGTGTGCACCATTCGATGTAGCAGTTGGGTTGTAGAGGCAGGCAGATCTCCATGAATTCCAGACTAGTCTGGTCTATAGAGTGAGTTCTAGAAGAGCTGGGGCTGTGGCACCGAGAAACTTTGTTTAAATAAAAGTTTACAAAACAAAATATATAATAATAACCTGATGGTAAAATACTTAATGTGCATTGGTCAAAACTTTTGATTCTGTGATTTTCTGAGATAGAACAAATCATTTTTCTTCAGAAAAATATATGGGATGATTTTAATGGAAAATTAGCATCTATGATTGTTCTATTGTCAATCTCACACAGTATATTTTTAATTTATATGATAATTTTGGGAATGGATGAACATGCTGATTAGATGTTAAAAAATATTTCAATAGTATTCTCATTACTTTTGCTATTTTTGTATGACCACTCCATTTTTAAAAGGTAGGCTCTGTAGTCTGAATTGCAGTCTATAAGCTTATATGAATTCTTAAACACTGAGGCATCTTGTAAGCCTCTATTGATTCTTTTCCTACCAAATTTTCTTCAGAGTTTTAAGGAAAATAAGATGGACCCCAGTCATCTGCCTATCTATGTGTCTGTGTATGTGTGTATGTATGTATATAGGTAGGTATTTATGTATGTGTGAGCAGATTACTATATATTTTGAGGTAAATTTTGAATATTAGCAGAGTGAACTCGAGTGAGCTTATGTTTAGAATTATATTTATTATTCCACTTTTTTGTTTTTCGTGGAAATTTAGAATTATTTTATATATTTCTATCAATTTTGCATGAACTAATTGGAAAAATAGGTATTGTACTATTTCCTGCCTTTTGGTATAGAAACAGAATTCCTCACTCCTTTTATATGAACTACATTTACAACATTCATTAATTTTCATACTTATTTTTTATTGTTAAAAAATATACATTTGACTAACACATATTAAATCAACAGCTCTTATTACATCATACATTTTGTTTTATTAACCAGCACTTCTGAGTTTGCATACCTATAATTGATTTTGGTGTATCCCAAGACTAATGAGGCACTGGCTAAATTTAGTGCATTTTATAAATTTATAGTCTTCAATACAACAATACTCTCTTTGTTGTGCAGGAAATACTTTAAATCTTTGTCTGTGAAACATATGTCCTTGCATTTCATGTATTTAGCATATAGGATAGGGTTTCTAGTGCAGTATTGGATTGGAACAGTAAGAGTGTACATTTTCAATTTATCCCTACTGTTTCAGATCTAGATGAGTCTTTTCAAGTTTTAATTAATTCTTTGAATATACCATAATCTGTATATTAATTGGATTTCTCCAAGGTCTACCTCATCCCATACCACCTCAACCTTTTTGTCTCACAACCTTGATTGTTAAGCCATCAACTCTAATCTGTGCTACCTAATACAACTGGAAATAAGGTATTTCATTGGAGAGAGATCAACCCATGTGGTGTCACACCTTTAAAGAAAACCACATCTCTCTCTCTACCAGCAGCTATCAATTGCTAGTAGTTTCCTGTTTAGATGCGTGACTGTGTCCGCCAGACCCCCTTGTGGATTGAACTTTTCATTATATGTAGCCTGACCTTTTTCTAATATTTATGTTAATGAGATTATTTTATCCATAAAACTAGTAAGGAGTATAATTCACACAGGAGTTGAAAATATGTTGGGAGTTTGAACGGATTGTTTTCAATTTCTAATTTCATTTGCCCTCTATTTCTTCTCTGTGTCAGTGAATCTGTTTACAGAGAAAGGACTTTTCTGTTTGGGATCTTCTTACTGGCCCCTGCTGTAGCATTATTTAGTGAATGTGAGGCAGGCTTGTCTTTTGTCTCACTGTTGAAGTCTGTGCAGCTCCCTGCCAAGCTTTATACCTCAGAAGTGAATGCAGAGTGTTCGTGTACCTAGCTCTATGTTTCTGTGAGCTTGTCCTAGACAGCCTCTGTACTTTCTATATTCTGAGATCCTTACACAGTCTTTGCTCACACCAGTATTAACTTCTTTCCCAATTCATTTTTTTTGTAGCTTACAAACTGGCATAGAATGGGCTATACGGCAGAAAAATGAACCAGTTCTATCACATGAAATTCACCAACATGCTTTCTCCCTTTAATTTCAGCACATAATTAATTTTCTTCTTAAAGCCTCCTTTGATTCTTCCAATTTGAATGTGAATGTCTCATGCACTTTTATAGTGCTATCAGCATTTCTCTTTTTACGTGAAGAATTTTCTTCACTCACTTGTTGGCACTAAAATGGAAAGACTATGAATTCCTTGCACGAAGTTTCATATACATTATAGGCATAACTTAGAAACAACCTAAATTGTCATCAGCCGACGAATGGATACACTTTATGAAGAAAACTCACGAAGTCTATTATTCCCTCAAGAAAAAAAGAGATGGATATGTACTATAACATATAAAAGCATTGGGAATGCACTTCTAAAGGAAAAAAACCCTTCATCATAAACATTATATATCCTATGACTGCATGTAAAATAAAGAATGGGAAAACCTTTGGGCAATAAAAAATATTTTAGAGTTTGCAAGAAATTGGCAATCGGGTGTCTACTGAAAAGAACATCATTAGAATTGATAATAGAGTTGAAGTGATGTTATCTACCACTGTAAATAATGCCATGGAATGTTAAAATTTCATATAATTAGTCAGTTTTGCAATTCATCCATGTTACCACAGATCAATATAATATAAAATATATTAATACAATTATGCTCATATCCATTGATATTTATCCTTGCCACTAGGATGCCACTTTCTATTTATTGGGGATGTGTTGGGACTTTCTTCCTCTTTTATTGAACCAGAGGTTGAATAGAATTTTGCTCTCACTGAAAATGTTCTAAACTTTGGTTTCCATCATTCTTGTATTTAAAATACATAGACTAAAGTTTACTGAAATTGAACTATGAAATTAAAAAAGGAATTTACTCAAAAGTAAAGATAGCTCACTGGTAGAGCTGGCAGATTACTCACTAAGAATTCTCAACAGCTGTTCTCAGAAGGGCTTCTGTGTTCAACAGAGCAAAACTGCAACCTAAACAAACAATTTTGAAAAACAAAGGTTTAAAACTATGAAGGTAAATTGTTTTTATTCATAATTTGGTAAAGGCATGGTATTTTGTGGATATTCTCAAAATATATACATATTATAATGATTATATATTATCACATATATTAATATATTATATATATGTAAATTTGTATTGAGTAATAGCTTAAAATATAGATTCCAGAAATGCGAATGCTTCACTTCTTCTTTAAAGGGGTATAAGAATACCCTTGGCAGGGAATAGGGAGGCAAAGTTTAGAACAGAGGCAGAAGGAATACCCATTCAGAGCCTGCCCCACATGCGGCCCATACATATACAACCACCCAATTAGACAAGATGGATGAGGGGTTGGGGATTAAGCTCAGTGGTAGAGCGCTTGCCTAGCAAGAGCAAGGCCCTGGGTTCTGTCCCCAGCTCTGGAAAAAAAAAATACAGACAAGATGGATGAAGCAGAGAAGTGCAGGCTGACAGGAACCGGATGTAGATCTCTCCTGAGAGACACACCCAGAATACAGCAAATACATAGGCGAATAGCAGCAAACCACTGAACTGAGAATGGGACCCCCGTTGAAGGAATCTTAGGAAGGACTGAAAGAACTTGAAGGGGCTCGAGACCCCATATGAACAACAATGCCAACCAACCAGAGCTTCCAGGGACTAAGCCACTACCCAAAGTCTATACATGGACTGACCCTGGGCTCCAATACATAGGTTGCAATGAATAGCCTAGTAAGATCACCCGTGGAAGGGAAAGACCTTAGTCCTGCCAAGACTGAACCCCCAGTGAACTAGATTGTTGGGGGGAGGGCAGCAATGGGGAGAGGATGGGGAGGGGAAGCCCAAATAAAAGGGGAGGGGGGAGGGGTTAGGGGGGATGTTGGCCCGGAAACCGGGAGGGGGAATAATAATCGAAATGTAAATAAGAAATACTCAAGTTAATAAAGATTAAAAAGAAAGAAAGAAAGAAAGAAAGAAACAAAGAAAAAAGAATAGCGAAATATAATATATATATATATATATATATATATATATATATTCCCAGAATAATAGAGCAAAGGATAGCTATCAAGCATATCCGTTCTGGCTGGGCAGTGGTAGGGCATGCCTTTACTCTCAGCACTGTGGAGGCGCAGAAACAGAAGCAGAGGCAGGCAGCCCTCTGAGCTCATAGACAGACCAACCAACAGCATGAGTTCCGTGGCAGCTAAGGTTACACAGAAAAACACCGTTTTGAAAAACTGCAACAAACAAACAAACAAACAAACAGATAAAGTAAACAGTCCTTACCTACACAGAGGTGTTTTCCCCTTTTGTGTAAACTAACTATATTGTTATAAGTCTTAATGGTCTTAATGTAAAAATGTATCCCTGCCCCAGAATTTAGGTTAATTCTTTCTCCAATATTTATTTATTTCTATATCCTACCCACAAACATAAAACAATTTCATTTTACTATTGAGAGAATTTTATGTTATTCATGGTTAAAGTTCAGAAAAGATTATTTCTTGAAAAACTTGACCTTTATTTTGCGAGTTAAACTTCTACTTGATTGTGGCATTTTCAATTTAATTTCTCAAAAGTTAATTGATTTCATGAAGGATCAAGTTCGTTTTGATATATCGGAGGCACTTAGAAAAATTGTTTCATTTTTCTTATGTAGTATTTGCTTTATAAATTAATGTAGAAAACTCAAAAGAATTAAATGTTTATGTATCAAACAGTGAAAACATAATGTCAAGATAATCTTGTGCTTTCCCATTCATAAATTTATTTTAAAATTACGACCACCAAACAAATATCTCGAGAAGTGGAGTCCAGCGTCTATGTTCTTCATGAGTGAGGATTACATATGGTTGGGCTAGTGAATCAAAGAAAGAAGAGTGTAAATTGTGCAGCAAATTAGTGTACATAATTTTTCAAATGTTCAAGACAGAAAACAGAAATGTGCACCAAATTAAAAAGGTGACATTGCTTCATTTATTATAATGTCTTTATATACATGCTTGTTTGCCATATATACATGTATATATGTACACATATGCACATGTATGTATATATGTATGCATATATATATACATTCACATACACGTAATCATATATATCATATACATATATATGTGGCAAATAGTCGTCAATTTAAAACACTTTCAGATATATGCATTACTCTTGGAAATATTTTCCTACATATTTTCCAAACTAAAGTTCACTTGTTCTTTCTATAATATCCTCAGAGATTTTTAAATGAAAGCCAGTGTCCTCTACCGTATATGTTCTTGTTACACATGTGATAAAGTCACACATTTAAGAACTGTTACTTTCCTTAGCCTGTAATAAATATTTTCTATTGTGTGCGAAGGACTTAAATTTAAGATACCAGTCTGTCAGTGAGGGTTGGTACAGGCAGTGGGGTGGCTCCCTTGGGAGGAGACCTGCTATCAGGATGTAAAGTGAATAAATAAATATATTGATGAAAAAAAGATATGCTCTTGCGCAAAACAATGTTTTCTTGAATTCAAAAATTTATTTGCCATGCATCTTACACTATTGAAAAGCAGAAATATTCATGAACATAAATTCTATTCCAGTCAATAATGTCCAATACTTTGCGGATTTAGCTAGAATGGAAATGAATTTTAAGATGTGAGTTTATTGTAGTAGATTAAATTACACACACACACACACACACACACACTCACAACCCCAACAACACACATTCATATGTATACAATATCCACATGGGTATACAAAATCCACAAGAATACACTTCCTTATTTGTAGTAGTAAGAGTTACAGGAAAGAAACCAAGACTTATTAAACCCCAAATGGTTAGATTGTAAGGCCAGGGAACATGCAACTGTGTGCCCCACTTCAGTTTGCTTCCCAGCGGAAGCAGGTCTCCCGGACATGAACCCCAACTCATTCAATCTCCATAAGTGAATGTATGAGTCAATAAATATAACACTAAATAATACACATGACTGGAGAGATAACTCAGTGAGATACGAAAATCCCTACATGTGCTATTGCTAATACTATTGACTATCCTCCAAAACTTGGCCAAAAGACCCTACTGAGAATAACACATACTTGAATAACAGTAGTGGGAGAAATAAATCCAGATGCTTCATTCCAATTGGTTAATTTTCAGTTCTGAAATGTGGTCTCCTTGCTAAAAGCAGTCATTCCCTGCTGTCCAGCTATAAATTCTAAGAGCTACATTAATGGCTGGTTACCAGAAAGACTTGTCCACAGGCACAATAATTTCATGAGCACTATGGGAATAGCCAGCCATTTTCTGCAGTGAAGCCTTTCATCCACATACAAGGAGCCATGACTTATACCTAAGTCTTCAAAGTGTTACACAAGCAGTCCACCATTACATTTTAACCTTAATTTTCTTTTACATTGAAATTTGAGATGAGGTGTTGCAAAGTTGCACAATCCTAGAGAAAACCATATTTTTAATTTTTAATGAGAAACTTTGGATTGAATGATTTTCAAAAATTAGGTGAGTGAAGATTTTCATCATGCAAAGTCAATAATCCATTTCTATCAATTTCTGTTATTCACTATAATCTATTACAGTATTCTTTTTCTTTTTCATTTTAATTAATTTTTTTACATCCCAACTACAGTTTCCTCTCCTTTCTTTCATCCTAGTCTCTCCGGCCCCATCCCATCCTCCCTACCATAAAATCTCTCTCATTATGATGTGCAACTCTGTTTTGTACATCGATGTATTACATTTGCTCTTTCTGAGTGAGAAATTCTGAAGGAGAATTCAAAACATTTCATGTACTGGTGTAGGATTGGCTGCAGTTTCTACTTTATACTATACTTCAGATGGTGCACCCTGAAATTTGGTAGGTGCATAAGTCCTCAATAAGTGAACCAAAAGTTTCAGCGAATTTGGATTCTTTTCAGTATTCAGTGTGACTACTTTCTTTATTTCTAATATTTATCAAACATTATCTTTATGTGTTATCTACAGTCAGCTCAATTATTTGAAAACATTATACTCCATGTTTTAGCATGGACAAAATTGCCTCCATGTTTGGCTAAAAGTTTCCAGCTTCCCTATATTAAATATATCGCCCACTGTGTCTGTGGCGAGAGCCAAAATTTATATTTATCAAGCTCCCAAGGAAGTTTCATAAATATGGTCCATTCTGTTACTGTAGGCAAAAGGTTCTAGTTTATTCCAAAATATAGTTTATATTTATGTTCTATATAAGTATTCAAATTTAATCCTCCTCCCTTTGTAGACCTTAATAGTTTACAATTCATAACTCTAATTTCAGAGGATCTGACATTCTTGTCTAATCTTCCAGATTCACTCATACACAAGGTACACATATATGCATGTATATATACAAAACACTCATACACATAAAATAAATAAACCTTTAAAAGTAAAAATGGAATAGGAAAATATGAAAGCTCACTTGTGTCCAGGGCCACCCAGCCTGCTTATGCCTTTCTTTGCCTGAGCTGGGTCCTTTCCACATTATGGGCCCTGGTTTCCAAGTAACATATGTGAGGGTTACTACCAGCCAAGTATATTGGAGACTTGGGTAGCTTGCTTCTGCCCAAGAATGTGTTTCACTCTATTGTTAGTTAGGAACTTCAGGAAATTGAAACTTATTGTAGGTAAGAAGTTTTTGGGAAATTAAAAATTTGGTTTCTGATGTGACATCTGTTTATTGTTACCCTGACAGCCAGTTTGTGTTGTGTGATTTTTCTGCTTATAAGTAAGTGCTTTTATTTTTTTTTTTGATGTGAAAATGTTTTTATTCAATCAGCCATACATAGATAAACGGAAATTTTATGTTGGTACACATATCAAGAACTATAAAATTGATGCATGGAAATTCAAAATCAAACCACCTTCTATGTATATTTTTACATACATGAAAATAATTTCAGATGAGGAGACGCACTTCCCTCTAGTCCTTTGGCAAGCACATGGCAAAGGCATCCAACTATGTGGATCTCTGCGTCCTTCCAGTGTCAAAGTGCTGTTTGGAGAATGCTGTGCTGCTTTGAGTGATGTTTTCTTAAGATTTCAATGGATGACCCATAGTCTGAGGTTGATGTTAAAAATTGTCATCTTATTCCTCACTCCCCAGCATGCCCTAATATACATCTATTACAGTGCCCCATCCTCCTTAGGTATCTGCTTAATGTGATTTGATTCATTTAAGTATGACTGAAGATATTTTCACAACTACTCTATTAACGTATACCATACCCATGTGGCTTTACATATTTTTTTCTCTATCTGAAACATCTTAACCATTCCTTTTATTCATTCAACAAATTTATCTTGGCTCTCTGTGATATTTTAGCATCTGTTAACAACATATTAAGTGACCTCTGTATCCTCAAGCCCACTATGGGAGCCAAATCACAATAATTTCATGATTTAATGGTGTAGATGAGTGTATGAGGAACATCTGCCTAGCTTAAGGATGATTAGGAGAAACAACATCTCACTCCAGGGAAAGGACGTGCTTGAGAAAAACCTTCTGAATATCTTCTCCTTCTCCCCTTAGCCTTTGCTACTGCCAGCAAATACAAGCAACATAAATACCAGCAAGCACAAGGATATAAATGCCAGAGTATAAAAGGAAGACTGACTTTACACCATTTTGATTATTTCTACATTCCTGATAACCATCTCAATAATACAATAAAGTGTTTCAACAGAAAATTCCAAACTAAATGTTACATTGAAATTGAGATGAGGTGTTGCAAAGTTGCACAATCCTCAACTTTGGTGATGTCAAGATTGGTGATGGACCTATTTTTCAAAAAGAACTCCCTTTGGAAGCCCTCCTTCATATCCATGCCACTCCTGTTGGTTTACTAACTTTGGTCTTTGTTTTGTTTTAAGGAAGGGTCTTCCTGAGCTACCTGACTTACCACTCTTTGTACAGCCCAAGTAGACCTCATACTCCTAGCAGTTCTCTGCTTTAGCCTCCTTAGTCCTCAAATGAACAGCATACACCAACATGCTTTGCTCATTTCTGTGCTTACAGCATTCATAGTCACCATTTAAGTGCATGTTTATTTCCATCCTGCACATATATGTGGTTCCTGCTTATCATCTTACATCCTATAGCATACTGTAATCTATCTGGGTACAAAACAGTTGAGCTGGTTCATTTTGGCAACCGTGAGACACAGTGCTCAGTATCTGTTAACTTAATCCAAATTTTAATCAGTCATATCAACCACTCTGTTTACTTGTTATTCTTTTTTCTTGCTGGAACAGCAGCCTTTCCCCAACTTCTATGCAAAGCATGCATGTGTGTGCGCGCGCACACACACACACACACACACACACACACACACACACACACCACGTATCTCAGAGGTTCCTGAGTCTAGATCCTCCTCATGTAGGTCTTCAGGTCATAGTGTACACCTTGATATTCTAAGTGTAAATTATTAATAACTCTTTGCTAATATCTGTAGGCTAACTTGTTTACTTACTAGTATATCATTTGCCTCTCCAACTATAATTTTCATAGTGAGATGCAAAATTATTTTAATGACCATTATGACATCTATTTGATATTCTTTTTCTTTTCAATTTTTTCCATCTTTATTAAAAGTAAGTGCTTTTTGATTGATTAAATGAGACTTGATCAGAATACTGTCTTGTCTCCATTTCTTGCGCCGTTTGCCCCACCCATCCCACTCTCCTCTCCAGGGTCTCCATTGATGTTCCCATGGGCTGGGTTAATCTACTTCATTTCAGCATAATCCTACAGACAGAGGCACTGAGGAATGCTGTACTGAGCTCTCAAAGGGCTATATATATTAACGAAAGATTAAAGTAGCACATCCAGAGAAAAGATGACTTTCCATTTATATTCTAAAATGAATTATATACTAAAGCTGACACTCAAGCTATGTCAGCATACCCATCTCCTACCAAACAGGAAGAGGTGCATTTGCAGATTGGTATAAAAGATTTAGTTGGCTAAAATCAGCATTGTTCCTGTGGTACCTCCCACAGGGGGTGTATGCTTTATCCGATGAACACAAGATCACTATGCTATCCTAAGGATATTAAATACCAAAAAACATAAGCAAGTTATGGTATAATCAAAACTACTGCCTCTGTAAATAATAAATTATCAATTGTCTCCACCAGGCATATTTTACATTATTCTAGCAGCCATGGACTTCTGAGAGAATTATTTGTAATTTGAGAATACTGTAAAATTTCAGCTGCTTAAGATTAAAACAGACACAGAAGGAACACCCATTCAGAGCCTGCCCCACATGTGGCCCATACATATACAGCCATCCAATTAGACAAGATGGATGAAGCAAAGAAGTGCAGGTCGACAGGAGTCGGATGTAGATCGCTCCTGAGAGACACAGCCAGAATACAGCAAATACAGAGGCGAATGCCAGCAGCAAACCACTGAACTGAGAACGGGACCCCCGTTGAAGGAATCAGAGAAAGAACTGGAAGAGCTTGAAGGAGCTCGAGACCCCTTATGAACAACAATGCCAAGCAACCAGAGCTTCCAGGGACTAAGCCACTACCTAAAGACTATACATGGACTGACCCTGGACTCTGACCTCATAGGTAGCAATGAATATCCTAGTAAGAGCACCAGTGGAAGGGGAAGCCCTGGGTCCTGCTAAGACTGAACCCCCAGTGAACTAGATTGTTGGGGGGAGGGCGGCAAGGGGGGGAGGATGGGGAGGGGAACACCCGTAAAGAAGGGGAGGGGGAGGGATTAGGGGGATGTTTGCCCGGAGACCGGGAAGGGGAATAACACTCGAAATGTAAATAAGAAATACTCAAGTTAATAAAAAAAAATGTTTACCTTTTATTTTTTTATTGGACATTTTGTTTGTTTGCATTTCGAGTATTATCCCTTTCCTGGTTTCCCCTCTGGAAACCCTCTAGTCCATCCCCCATCCCCCTGCTTCTATGACGGTGTTCCCCCACCCAAATAATGACATATAATACATAGATTTTTTTCAATATTCAATCATGTTTTGAGGTATACATTGTTTTTCCTTTGTTTGCAAATGAAAAATGAACTGCCACATTTTCTTAGTTTCAAGTTGTCATTTAAAGCTTATATTTATGTTCTTTAAACCACAGCCCATCATATATGTGAATGCTAATTTATTAGTACTTTTAATTGTTATGGTGATTCTGATTTTAATTGTTACTAAAATTCTCTAATAACAAAAAAAATTTCAGCTGCTTAATTTACTTGATAAATGGTATTTTTATATTTTTATAAGGACAATTGTTCTTTTTTCTTTTATTGGATATATTTTTATTTACATTTCAAATGTTATTCCCTTTCTCAGTTTCCCGGACATAAGCCCCGTATCAATAGTTTTTATAAATAGAAAGATGTTCAGATGACTTCCAAAAATAGCAATAAAAATTTATAATGCCCTTTGAATAAAGAAAAGACTTATGATTTGAATTAACTGATTTTATAGACTGCATGGTTGAGGAGGAATGTGCTGTCTACCTTCCATGCCTTAAGCATTTTAAATGCCCAACATATCAAATAAAATACAATCAGAAGAGCCAAGATGAATTTATTTTGCAAGAAACTAAGTATATTAGAAGTTTAATATAGTTCTCATGGACTTCAATAAAATAGCTATATTTCGTTTCCTTCTTGAAAATTATAAGAATAAAAGTTTCATAAAATGTTATTCTATAGATGAAATATTAGTTATTTTTTTCTATGGAGAACCCCGTTGCTCTATTTTGCCTCTGACAACCTTCCTTTAATTTGACAAATGGTGTTTTTTGTTCAATGCAAAGTAGTTGAAATAACTTGAAGTGCCTTATCCTCCTGATGCATTCTGGATTTACACAAGCTTCTAAAGAATATACTGCTCGAGGCTGGGAACATTATGAATATTACAGTGGAACTGAAGCTGTCAAAATATAGAAGGCAATGCCTGTTGGATATGTAGAATAAATGAATGGAACTATGACAATTGAAAATTATAATACATCCTTCTAAACAGATTTATTCTGTTTCAGAGAACACACTGTGGATGGAAATGACAAGATTGCAATAAGTTGAGCAAGTAATGGTGAATTAAATTCAGGAAATGAATTCAATAGCAGGGTGAAGAGAGATATAATTAAGCTGAAAGGATAATTACTCAATCCCCATTATTATATCATAAATTATGATCTGGTAGAAAAATGTAGGTCCATTTTCAATTTTATTTCACATGTCGTGGAAGACTTTACCCTATTAGTTAGTAGAAAAAGGAAGAAAATTTTAAATTGTATATATCAAAATGTTACACAGATAGTTATTTACTTCTGCATCCAAAGTTTAGTCAGCTATTAAGGAATTCATGTAAACTTGTTAGCATTAGGAATACGCAGATGAATAGATATAATAAATGGAAATACATACATTGGGCATTAAAGGTAGGTAAACTAATAGTTAACTATAGCTTATGTGATGAATACTAGGCAATTTTAAAGTTACAAGACTAGAAAGACACACTGCCCGAGACCTAACCAAGCCTGAGATAATAGGATCTGGTAAGGCTTAAAAGTGTACAAGCTCATCACGTTAGTGAGAAATGGGAAACGGGAAGAGGAGGCGGGGAAGAGAAGGAGGAGGAGGAGGAGGAGGAGGAGGAGGAGGAGGAGGACACAACAGCAAATCAGAAGTGGCAGCTAATATCAAAGACTAAATTGTGGCTACACAAAAGCCTGGCCACAAAATGTCAACAAAATAACTATTTACCTTTCTTCTGACTTCCACCTTGTTACATAGATATATCTGAGTATCCTTATCCTTATCTGAAAAAGCTTGTAAGTAAATCAGTTTTTTAGCCTTTCTCCTATGCAAACTCCAATTATTTATGAGTTTAAGAATTTTCGAAATGCTCCTGTTATCTATACGAAATTGAAATCCATAAAATATTATTAGTACTTTATTATCTTAGGAGTCACTCAATCAACGAAACATTTTACCAAACAGTGTAAACTTTACTCATTTTCTGGTATTGTCCCTCAGTATTACCTAGGGGTCCATGCATTTGCCCAGCAGGAACTGCTTGCACAGGCCCACAAAAACTGCGCTCTCCAAAACTCTAAACAAACCCTCTCATTATCGCTCTTACTGACCAACAGTGACCAATAGAACAATATTATCACAAGTTCACTAAAATAATATTGAAAAAAGTTTCATATTTTACAGCTATACCTATCTGTTTTCCTCCTCCAACTATAGCTTGAAAGAGTTTCCTAAAATTACCTAAATCTAAATCAAGATGGAGTATTAGTCAAGCTAGATTGAGTCACCGTACCTGGTGACAGGACAAACTTAAAAGGTCAGAGCATTCAACAACTTCTATTAGGCACTGCATGAAAACACACTTTCTAGTGTTCTTAGCACTGGACAGGTACACACATAATTGTGGGTTTTATATTAAACACAGGTAAGAATATGCAAAGAATTAAAATCTGTGATTTGTGTTATTTTGATCTAGACCTTTAAGTTCCAATGAAATCCTGGCTTCTCTCTTCGTTCCTTTGTATTAGAAATTTGTTGTGTAATCAAATAAAAATAAATTTTGACATTATTTCTGAATTCAACAAAAATAGAAACTATATATATGTATATATATTTGTTTTAAATAGTAATCTTAATAAAATGTATTGAATAACTCTCCAGTAGAGATGCTATATGAATCAAGGAACAACTGTTTCTGTATATTCCCTTAATCCATGAACTCCAGAAGTGTACTGAAGGTACTTACTCGATGTGAAGGCGGTGAAATTTGCTAAATGTTGCCACAGAAGCAGTATTGCATGATATTTAAAAATGGGAATAATAAATGTAATGAAAACAAACACTTTCTGTTCTGGGGTCACACAACTGTTTCCTATGAGTTGTGCATGACCATTGTGTTCTTGAATTAGAAAAGTAATTAAGCTTTAAAAGTTTAAGCTAACTAATATTCCCATGTGTGTTAAGGTAGCTTCATGGACTTCTAGGACTCAAAGGCTCAGAGGCCTTGGGGACATGTCATGAGGACTTCCTTTCCCTAAGACTACATAATATGTAAACAACTGCTGATAGCAGGACTCGTTCATAGCATAGCTGTCCATGTTTCACCCAGAAGGACTCTTTAATGGTGTAGCTGTAATCCATTACATTATAGGCTGGACCAGTAGAATGCTTTAGTTTTATTTTTTATATATTGGCTAGAATACTACTCAGTGATATAAATGCCTTTGAATGTTTTTATGTTTAATAAACTCATTGGTTTGCCGAGCTGAGGTTGGATAGAATCTTTCTTTGTTATTTTCTTGATCTATATAGAGTAAATAGATATTTTCTTAACCTGCCCAGCAACTTCATGGCAGAGGTAATCAGGGAATACAAATGAGTAGGGGAAAACCATGCACTTCTAGCTGATAATATTAGAACATTATGGAATGCCTCAAAGGCTATGAGGCAGTTAGGGAAAGTTATTTCAAGAGAATAGTAACTATATTCATGAATGAACAAATAGTGTTTTTTAGCTGTCATATCTTGAATAAGATGAGCAAAAAAATGAAAATCTTAACTATGCCCAATCATTTCCAGAAAATTAGGGTGGTATCATTCTTATGAAGGCTCAGAACTCCAAGATTCCTTTGACATGGAAATAGCCATAGAAGAGGCAACAAATTTCAGTGGAAGAGAGTAAGAGAGAGAGAGAGAGAGAGAGAGAGAGAGAGAGAGAGAGACAGAGACAGAGACAGAGACAGAGACAGGGACAGAGACAGAGACAGAGAGACAGAGAGAGACAGAGAGACAGAGACAGAGAGACAGAGAGACAGAGAGACAAAGAGAGAGAGAGAGAAGGAATGTGAAGGAGGAAGGAGATAGAGAGGCAGGAGAGGGTATATAAGATATCACACATGAAGTTTGGAGGGAAAATTGAGAGCATAGGGAAAGCATTAAGAGAAATGGATGGGGAAGGATTGGATCATAAACATTATTTGTATGGATGAATATTAAATAAAATATGTATATTAAAACTGGCAAGCCAATAAGAATTTGTTAATGCTTATTCTCTCTTTTTTTTTTTTTTCTTTTTTTTCGGAGCTGAGGACCTAACCCAGGGCCTTGCGCTTTCTAGGCAAGAGCTCTACCACTGAGCTAAATCCCCAACCCCTTGTTAATGCTTATTAACAATGCATTGTGCCCAGGGGACCTCCACTCTCCTGCCACATCTCTGGCCATCTTCGTCAGACCTGTAGACCCTGAACCATATGGACCTTAGGACTCAGATTAATACAGCCCAAAGATACACATCTGGGGCATGCCACATGAAGACCGTCAAGTGTAAGCACCACACCCACCCATCCACCCACAGTAACTACTACAACAGAAACACCGAGGGACCAAAGCTAACCAGATTGCTAAAGTTCCTTGAAAGAACACAATCAACAAAATAGAGGGCAATATGATATCTTCAGAGCACAGTTACTCTACTACAAAAAGCCATGGCTATCCTAATACGATTGAAGCACAAGAAAATTACCTTAAATCTAATCTTACTGAAAAGATAGAGACCTTTAAAGAGGAAATGAATAACTCTCTTAAAGAAATACAGAAAAAATATAATCAAACAGGCTGAGGTCTTTAAAGAGGAATCAAATAATTCCCTTAACGAAATTTAACAAAATAAAATTGAGCAGGTGAAGACAATACACAAAACTGTTTAAGGGCTAAAAATGGTAACAGAAACAATAAAGAAAACACAAACTAAGGGAATCATGGAGATAGAAAACCTAGGAAAAAGAACACAAGAGATGGAAGAAAGAATCACAAGCAGAGAAGATACAATAGAATAAATTGATACATAAGTCAAAAACATGTTAAATGTAAAAGACCTGACATGAAACATGCAGTGTTAGGTTAAAAAGACTTAACCTGAGACGAATAGGAATGGAAGAAGGTAAAACATCTCAACTTCAAGGCCCAGAAAATTTTTCAACAAAATCATGGTAGAAAACTATCACAACCCCAAGGAAGAAATGCCTATAAACATACCAGGAGCTTATAGAACACCAATTAAATTGGACCAAAAAAAATCATCCTGCCACATAATTAAAATGCAAAATCCACAGAACAAAGAATATTAAGAGCAGCAGTATAAAAAAGGCAAGTAACGTACAAAGGCAGACTTATCAGAATTACACCTGACTGTTCAACGGAGACTCTCAAAGTTAGAAGGGCCTGGACAGACACCTTGCAACCTCTAAAAAGCTACAGACACCAACATAGACTAGTATATCCAGCAAAATTCTCAGTCACCAAAGATGCAGAAAATTTCAAGACAAATCCAAATTCAAACAATATCTATCCACAAATCCAGCCAAACAGAAAACACTAGAAGGAAAAATTCCAACCAAAGGATGATAACAACATACAAAAAAACCCACAGGAAATAATAAATTTCATAAAAACAAGAAAAGTGCACACACACAGACACACACACACACACACACACACACACACACACACACACACACACACCAGGAGTATCAGCATGAAAATAACCAGAAGCAAACATCACTGATCATTAATATCTTTCAACTTCAATGGACTCATTTCCCCAATAAAAAGACTCAGGCTAACAGAATGGGTGTGAAAAGAGGATCTATAATTCTGCTGCATACAAGAGACACACTTCAACAATAAAGATAAACCTTGCCTCAGAGTAAGGGATGGAAAAAGTTTTCCAAGCAAATAAACCCTTGAAGTGATCCAGGGAAGACATGATAATATCTAATAATAGACTTTAAACCAAAATTAATCAAAACAGTTAAGCACAGCTCATACTTATCAAAGGAAAAAAATCTACCAAGATGATATTTCAAGTTTGAACATTTATACTCCAGATGCAGGGGCACCCACATTTGTAAAAGACTCATTATTAAAATTAAAATTGCACACCATTACCCCTGCATTAATGGTCGGAGATTTCAACACCCAACTCTCACCAACTGACAGGTCATCCAGACAAAATTCAACAGAGAAATAGTGGTACTAACTGACATTATGGATCAAATGGACTTAATAGACATCTTAATATTACATCTTAATAGACTACAGAATATTTCACCTGAACACAAAAGAATATACCTTCTTATAGGTCCTTTTCCAAAACTGACTATATAGTCAGACAATAAGCAAGCCTCAAAAATATACAAGAAAACTGAAATATACTGTATCTTATGAGATCATCATGGATTAAAGTTGGACATCAACAATAACACTAGAAATCCTGCTCCGTCATGGAAACTAAACAACGCTTTATTTCATGATCTCTGTGTCAGGGGAAGAAATAAAGATGGAATGGAAGCAGTGTTTAGAGGAAAGTTCATATCATTAAATGCCTCCATAAGGGAACTAGAAAGTTCTCATATTTACCATATAAAAGTACACCCAAACTTCCTAGAAAAACAAAGCAAGGACACGGAAGAGGAGTACAAAGCAGAAAATAATCAAAATCAGAGCTGAGATCAGTCAGTTAACAAAGGAAACAAAGAAAACAGTACAAAGAATCAATCAAACCAAGAGCTGCTTCTTCAACGAAATCAACAATATAGAAAAACTCTTAGCCGAACTAACCAAAATACAGAAAGTATCCAAATAAACAAAATCAGAAACAAAAAGGAAAACATAGCGACAGACACTGAAGAAACTCAAAGAATCATTAGATCTAACTTCAAAAGCCTGTACTCCAGGAAAATCTCAATGAAATGGATGATTTTCTACATAGATTACCACTTACCAAAGTTAAATAAGATCAGCTAAATTGCTTAAACATCCCTATTATGTCTAAGGAAACAGAATCAGTCATTAAAATTCTCCAACACAAAGCCCAGGGCCAAATAATTTTAGTGCAGAATACTACCAGATTCTCAAACAAGAGGTAATCCCAATACTGCTCAAACTTCCACAATACAGAAACAGAAGGAAGATGGCAAAACTCATCCTATGGAGCGATAGTCACCCCAATAGCTAAACCACACAAAGATTCAAAAGACAAGGAGCATTTAATATCAATTTCTCTTATGAACATTGATATGACAAAAATACTCATAAACCAAACCCAGGAATACTTTAAAAACATCATCCAACATGATCAAGTAGTCCTCATTCTAGGGATACAGTGATGGTTCAATATATGAAAAATCCATCAATGTAATCCATCATATAAAACTACTGAAAGAAAATAAAAACACATGTTCATTTCATTACATGCTGAAAAAGCCTTTGACAAAATCCATCTCCCGTTCATGTTAAAAGTCTCAGATCACAGATACAAGGCTATACCTAAACATAATAAAAATCAATAAAGACAAGCTAGTACCCAGCATCAAATTAAATGGAGAGAAACGTGAAACAACCCCACTAAAATCAGGGACAATAAAATGTGGTCCACTTTCTCCCTATCTATTCAATATAATACTTGAAGTTCTAGCCAGAGCAAGAAGACAACTAAAGGAGAGCAAGGGGATACAAATTGGAAAAGGAGGAGTCAACATATCACTTATTGTGGATGATATGATAGTATACATAAATCAACTAAAAAATTTAACCAGGAAACTCCTATAGTTGATAAATATCTTCAGCAAAGTGCCTGGACACAAAATTAACTCAAAAAATCAGTAGCCATCCTTGATACTAATAATAAATGGGCCAAGAAAGAAATTAGAGAAACAACAAACTTCACAATAGCCACAAATAATATAAAATATCTTGGTATAGCTCTAAAAGCAAGTGAAAGCAAGTAAAAGACCTATATGACAAGAACTTCAAATTACTGAAGAAAGAAATTGAGGAACAATATATCAGAAGATGGAAAGGTCTCCCATGCTCATGGATCAGTCAGAAAAACATAGTAAAAATGGCCATCTTACCAAAAGCAATTTGCAGATTTAATGTAATTATCATCAAAATTCCAGGACAATTCTTTATGAATCTTGACAGATAAATTCTCCAATTCATAGTAAAAAACAAACAAACAAATAAAAAAACAAGGTTAGCTAAAACAATCCTTAATAATACAAGAATTTCCAGAAGTTATCATTATGGCTGACCTCAAGCTGTACTACAGAGCAATAGTAATAAAAATTCAATGGTATTGACATAGAATCAGACAGGTTGATCAATGAAATAGAATCAAAGACCCTGAACTAATCCCACATACCTATTTTCACTTGATTTTTGACAAATAAGGCAAAACCATACAACCAAAAGAAGAAAGCATCTTCAAAGAATATCTGCTTGTAGAAAATGCAAATGGATCCATTATCTATCACCTGCAGAAAACTCACGTACAAGTGGATTAAAGACCTCAATATGAATCCAGAGACACTAAATCTAGTGGAACAAAAAGTAGGGAATAGCGTTGAACTTCTTGGTACAGGAGACAATTTCCTGAACTGGACACCAATGACTCAGACTCTAAGACCAACAACTGGTAAATGGAACTTCATAGAAACTGAAAAGATTCCCTCAGGAAAAGGACACTGTCAGTAGAACAAAATGGCAGCCTACAGGTTGGGAAAGAATCTTCACCAACCTGCCATCTGACAGAGAGCTAGTATTCAAAATTTATACAGAATTCAAAAAGTCAGACACCAAAAAACCCAAATAACCCAATTAAATAAGGAATACAGAGTAAACAAATAATTCTCAACAGAGAAATCTCAACTGCCCAAGAAGCACTAAAAGAAATGTTCAAAGTCCTTAGTCATCTGAGAAATGCAAATCAAAACATCCCTGAGTTTCTATCTTACACCAGTCAGAAAGGATAAAATTAAATAAATGAAAAACAAACAAACAAACAAACAAACAAACAGCGATAGCACCTGGTAGCAAGTCTGTGGAATAAGAACACTCCTCCATTGCTTGTAGGAGTGAAAACTTGTCCAACCACTTTGGAAATAAATGTGACAGTTCCTCAGAAAATCAAGAATAGTTCTACCTAAAGACCCAGCTATACCACTCCTGAGCATATACCCAAGTGATGTCCCACTATACCACAGGGACATTTGCTCAAATATGTTCATAGCAGCTTTATGTGTAATAGCCAGAAACTGGAAACAACCTAGTTGTCCCTCAACAAAAGAACTGATTTTAAAAAAATGTGGTATACCTATACAATGGAACACAATTCAGGTATTAAGAACAACAACATCATGAATTTTGGAGGAAACTAGATGGAATTTGAGAATATCATCCTGAGTGAGGTAACCCAGACACAAAAGGACATGCATGGTATGTATTCACGTATAAGTGAATATTTGTCACAAAACGCAGGATACCCATGCTACACTCCACAGACCCAAAGAAACTAAAGGCCCAAGTGAGGATGTTTGAATTACACATAGAAGGGGGAATAAAATAGTCATAGGAGGTAGATGGAGGGAGGAAACTGGAGCAGAGAGGGGATGGGAAGGGAAAGTGGGGTGTTTAGGATCAGGTGTGGGTAGGAACAGCGGAGATGGGCAGATGGCCATGAAAATGGAGAGAAATCTGCAGCTGGAGTTGTTGGGAAGAGGAGGGCATCTCCAGGTTGTGTCAGAGATCTGGGATGCAGGAGACATCCAAGAATCAATGAGGGTGACATTATCTGTGACCCACAGCATTGGGGATGTGGAACCTCTTGCTTTCATCTTTTTAAAATTCCCTGGTACTAAGAGAGAGAAGAACACATCTGAACAGTTCAGATTTCTGAGAACCCCTTGTGTAGAGTCAAAAGACATTGTGTCGATCTGATAAGCATTGCTGGAGAGCTACTGGCTTCCCTCTCACCACTGGGAGAGCACTGACAGATAATGGGGCCCTGGGGTCTGCACCTTCGCCCAAGCTGCAAGCAATCAGCTTACCAGTGAATTTTCTGTGAAATAATGATGCACGGTAGAATAATTTTTGGACGGGTCAGGCCATTTTATTTGTTTTCTACCAGAGATGGGCAACGGAATCAGCAATTTCTTACCCGATGCTCTTCCTTCTAGATAACGAGGTTTGGAAGTCCTTGCCTCGCACACTTGAAAAATACAAATCAAGACCACGTATCCCTGTACAGACTAAAGCTATAGTGAAAGGGCTTATTGAGGCAGTCCTTATGCCTTTTAGACTTAGACATTAGTAGAAAACAAATCATACAAAATACATGATGAGCCTTTGAGCATGGAAATAAGTGGAACTTATGTGTCACTGATGGTACCAAGATTACAAGCATCGTGCAATATCATAGTGTACTTCCCTTAAAAGGTTTAAATGACAAAGGAATACGTGAGATGTGGATGACTGAAGCACATGTGTCAAGTATCAATTCCTCACTTTTAAGTTCCCAGAATTCATATGTCCCTCACCCATACTACATGTGTATGTGTGTCTCAGGATACTAATGTGTTGTTGTAAAATATATAAAAGTAAAACGGTAACGTTTGGTCTTTTACCCTGCTAGGTCCTACACCTCAGTGCCCCAGATATCTGCTAGATATCTTGGCGGAAACACAGCCCAGCCACACACTTTCTTACACTCAAACTCTCACATAAAAGAACACACAACACAATAATCTTAGATCCAATTGGTAAGATATAATTGCCCACTTAAACATACAAAGCCCAGTACCATCTATCCCTTGCACCTTTTATTTGCCAGGTCTCCAGCTTCTCCTTCTCCCACAACGACTCCTCGCTTCTCCCCTCTTTCCATCTTTTCTTTACTCACTTTCCCAACTCTATCAACTCTTCCATTTTTTAATTTCTCCTTCTCCTACAATGACTCCTAGCTTCTCCCCTCTCTCCATCTCCTGTCTCCTCTAACTCTTCTCAGTTCCCCATTGTCTCTCTAAACTGTCCCCTTTTCCACCTATCTTCATTTCTCCTCTCTCACTCTCTCCACTGTTCCATCCTTTCTCCCCCTGCTCAGGTTAAACTGGCTCAACTGTCGCCAACTGTCCTCTCTCAACCTATTCTCTGAATCTAATCCCCCTCTCACTCCTGACTCCTCCCTCTGCCCAAATCTAGCGCTCTTGCCTTTATTCCACAAATTCAGAGAGAACTCCAAGGCAAACCACAACACTAATGTGTCTCAGAAACAGTCTTCTATGACAGTAGGAAGTTAAAATGGGTGCCGTGTGAGAAAACTCAGTCCAAACACAGCGTCTTGCCACCAACTCTCTCTGAGCCGCTGCTCCTTCAATAATCTGCTTGGCAATCTGATTCCTCTTTTCAGTTTTGAACTTGAAGACCTTCCCTCAGGTCTTTCTAGAAGTTTTCCTTTTATGGGTAAGATACTTATTACATTAAGTTATGGGAATGTACTTACTACGCACCCACTTGGTATAGTTGTATTGTCCATGAAATACCCAATTGGAACCTTCTAACAGTGGCCTCCTTTAAAAATGGTCCATATGATTACTTTTGTAATAAAGGAAATGTTCATTATTGTCCCACGCGCTCCCTTTCGCCAGCAAGAAAACACGCGTGGACATAGGAATCCTAGCTGCGACCAAACTTTATTAATACCTTATGGAGAAGCCCCCACGCGCCCGCATGGCGCGCTTATATACACCCTAGCGCGGTGCATCCACACCTGATTGGTCGCTTACTCATGATCTCATCAGGCACTCCCCGGAGTGGGCAAAGACCTGGCACGAAGGCACTCTTGCACATGCGCACACAGTTAACTTCCTGAAAGGAAGTCGGCTGGCGCTGCAAAGGCCGGCGCCATTTTGTCTAGCTCGGCCTTCCACGTGGGGCGCAGTGGAAGCCAGCGCCATCTAGTGGTGGCGAATGTTATTGCGGCCCTCTACACATTATTGAGATACAAATGCAGTAGCTGCTGTCCTCCTTCATTTTTACTTGCTCTGGTACAAAATCATGGGGCCAAGATTTAGAGTTGGTTTAACTCAGTCTATAGCTGAGGAGTGATGCTTCGTATGCACCTGACTAGAGGTAGTGAAACATAAAATTTTTAAAGTGAGGCTAGACACTTGTATGTGCATCTGCTAAGCCAGCTAGGGTAAACTGCTCTAGCACACGAAGTGATGAGATTTACTGACTTGTGCACATATGCCAGTGATCGCTTTATATTCTCCCTTTATTGTATGCTTGGTTCAGCCTAGAGAGTATTCCAACTTTATGTAATGTGACCTGAGCAATTAATCTAATGTGTTAAGAAAAAACCTATATGGCTGTCTATTGACAGACACGGTGTATGAAGTCTTTTTCTGTCCATGTTTCAAAACTGGAACAGTGTTGTTACTTTGAGGAATAAAAAGCCTTATCTGGTAGTTTTTTGATCTAACGTTTTAGCTTTGTGCCCTTGGAAGAAATTGGTAGAGAACTTTATTTGTGTCTGAAATAATAGTCAATTTCTCTGGATATTACATTTTATAAACTACAAATTTATATACTCATGGTTTTATCTGAGATGAACACATATGCAAAATAGCATTTCCTTATTCTAAAAACTCCAAATGTTGTCATTGCTATTTTTATGTTGGAAAAAATCACCAAGGAAACAATAACAGAAATAAAACTTTTATTTGATGAGCTTTTAGCAGTACCTTTACATAAAGGGAGGAATAACTTTATCAAGCTAAGGTGGGCTAAGGAGTTAAGGCTACTGTTGACTTAGGCGACAGAGCCATGATGAATGTGAGTTTAACCGACAGTATGTGGAGAACTAGGCAGGACCCGGGATGCACTGTTGTGACAAACCTAAGTAGCTTAGGTAATTACAGGCAAGAGACTTCTGCGAGCTGTATTGTAATCCAGACTGACATTTGTAGCTCTCATTTATATGTCCAAGTTTGTCTCTGTGAGCCTATGAAATATTTCAAGTCACCATTTGTTTTTATTTTCAATTTAGAGAAAGTCAAATCACGCTTAAGCAGGATATTAAGCAGTGACGTATCCTCTTACTCAAAAACATATTTCTTGTTGATCACCTTGTTTCGCTGGCAAGAAAACAGTTACCTCCACAAAAGGACTCTGGTGTTTATGCTCTTTTCAAGGATCACGTGTGACACAAACAAATATCCGTTGTACTTACATATATTCAAATTTGTAAAGCACTATTTTCTTTTATTACTCTTTCATCAATAGAGATTTAAAATATAGCTAAAGAAGCATAAGAAATTCTAGTATGCCATTGTACAGAATGATGAATGTTTGTAACAATAGTGTTTCAGATCATTACAAGAAAGGATTTGAGTTAAACCATGAAGAATACATATATGCATTGAAGTATGTTCAACCAACCTATATTTTAACCAACTTACAATGTATATATACACCAAAATAATATTCTCATTAATATGTATCCTTTTTGCACTTGTACAAAGTTAACTTTTAACAAGTAGAAACAGAAACAAGCAGTTCAACAGTATATAAAAATATTATGCTGATGAGACTTTATGGGTGTATCTTCTGACATTATTAGGAGTCACAATCTCACAGCAAAATTCCTGATTTTCTGGCTTTTGCAATCTTTCCATTCAGTTATATGCAATGATCCCTGAGCCTTCCATTCCAAATTGGGCATGCCTGTATATCCATTGGAACATGAATGCTGAAACGTGGACTTAACAAAGACAAAAATCAAATACGTGCTAAAATGGACTGGGAACACCCAGGACACCTCAGTCCTACAAAGGGAATCATGGGCAAGGAAGAAATATTGAGAGTGGAAGAGATATTCCTCCCCAGGGAAGATCACATTGACTGGTTATACAACACCAAATGGTAAGCTTTGTAAAACATACATATACAACTAAGATTATACAGACTGCGTAGGTTGTATTTATACAGTTAGGAACATAGATGCATATATATATATATATATATATATATATATGGAGAGAGAGAGAGAGAGAGAGAGAGAGAGAGAGAGAGAGAGAGAGAGCAAAGAGACTTATGTGGAAGCATTTGTGTGGGAGGAAAGGGGAAGAAGAAATGATTAAAATGTATTATAATCTCAGAATATAAAGCAAATAATTATAAGCTATGCATTTTTAAATGACTAGTGAAAGAAACATATCCAAGCACATGACACTTCACAGTGTCTTCAACTTCTTCGCAGAATGTAGAGTTCAAAAGCAGTGTGTGTAATCTTTTCCGGACTCGGGTCGCAGGGAGTGGTAGTAGGGGAGTGGGACAGGAATACGAATTTATAGAAATATCACACACTCAAAATAGCCAATCAACCTTAAAATTGATTCTCCACGCAAAATGTTCAGCAAAGAAAAATTGAGTACCAATAGTAGCTCCTATCTATCAAGTTAGACTTATTTTAAAAGTTCACAATAAAGTAAAAATTATACATTTTTATATTTGAGTAGTTCCAAGTAAACATATTGTTGAGGTCACAGGTCCATTAGCCCCAGATTATGTTTAGTTCCATTGATATAATAAACGTTTTTAGTGGTTACAATGTATATGTGATAAAAGAACAGTGTCGATATTGTCAAAAAATCTGATTAACAAAAATAACTTTAGATCATGTATCACATATAAATCACATATGGAGCAGATAATCTTCCCGGGATAGAAGCACATTCTTGTGATAAATTTCAGTCATCCTTTAAAATGTCCTGTATTTTATGATAGCTCTCATAATTGAATAGAACATTTTGTTTAGAAAAATATAGAGATCAAATAAACTGTTGAAAAGAGTCTCATTCCAGGGTGTTTATAAAGTTGAGACACCAACAATATCTTCAGAATACCTAATCAGCGTGTCACTTCCAAAAATCCACGAAGAATTTTTCATCATCATTGTTGTTGTTGTTATTATTATTATTATTATTATTATTATTATTATTAATTTTTTTACAGTCAAGCTGTTATACCTCTCCTGGTCCATCCTCTGACAGTTCTTTATCCCATTCCTCCTCCCCTGCCTCTGAGAGGATGTCTTCACCCCCTATTAGACCTCTTCACTCCTAGGGGCATCAAATCTCTCAAGGGTTGGGTACACCTTTTCTCACTGAGGCCAGATCAGGTAGTCCTCTGCTGTATATGTATCAGGGGTCTCATTTCAGCTGGCGTTTGCTGCCTGGTTTGTGGTTCAGTGTCTGAGAGATCTCAGGAGTCCAGGTCAGTTGAGTGAGTTGCTGTTCTTCCTATGGGGTCGCCCTTTTCCTCAACTTCTAGAGCCTTACCCTAATTCAACCACAGGGGTCCTTGGATACTGAGATGGTTAGGGGCTTGGATTCAGACAGTAGATCCGTGTTGTATAGTAATGAACAATCATGAAACAAGATAAAAACTGTCTCAAGAATAGAAAAATCAATGCACCTTTGTGGTTTTCTTGAGAAAAATGAAAATGGGTCTTTTCATATGATCAGAATTTTATGACGTGAAAGAGGTACTAATGCACATAGCTTTATCATACATGTGTTTTTATATTATTACTTAAATAAATTATATGCTGGGAACTTTACTTAAGGAATGATTTTTCTTACCATAAAAGACTTTCTTTATAATCAAGTTAGTAAGCAAGAAAGATAGCATGTGTCTTACTTAGGGTTTTACTGCTATGAAGACACCATAATAAAGGCAACTCTTATAAAGACAACATTTAATTGGACCTGGCTTACAGATTTTGAGGTTCAGTCCACTAACATCAAGGCAGAGCATGGCAGCATCTAGGCAAGCATGGTGCAGGAGGAGCTGAGAGTTCTGCATCTTCATTTAATGGCTACTAGAAGACCTACTCTTTCACACTGGATAGAGCTTCAAAGCACACCTCCAGTGATACACTTTCTTCTACAAGGCCACAATTATCCCAACAAGGCTATACTTCCAAACGGTGCCACTCCTTGGGCTAAGCATTTTCAAACCAGCACATTCTGTTATCTCACTTACTGTATTCTTTGAGCATTTAGCATTTGGTACATGCCAATGAGGGTCCATGTTTGATAAGGATGGCATCATTATGTATTGGCAATTTTTATTATAATGCACATATTACTCAAATTGCAGAAAGTATATCAACAAAATATATGTATTTACATATAGGATATATTTATATATATTACATATGTTATATAGTAATATATTATTTTTTAAAGTGGTTATGAAAATTTGGGAAACTGACAAGTCCAAATTTTTTCTGTTTTCTTTTAATTTTTTTATTGGTTATTTTTTATATTTACATTTCAAATGTTATCCCCCCCTTCCCGGTTTCCCCTCTGAAAACCCCCTATCCTACCTGACCCCTGCTTCTAAGAGGGTGCTCCCCCACCCCCACACACACTCCAGCCTCACCTGAATTTTTATTGGAGTCAAAATGCTGGAAACTATTGACCGGTGTGTCAATCTTGTAGCAAAATATGTTTTTCAGTAAACTTTTCTTTTTATTTATTTATTTATTTATTTATTTATTTATTTATTTATTTCCTAATATATTACATCATGATCACCTTTTTTTTAATATATTACATCCTCCACCTTTTTTATCCCTCCCTCCTCCCTCTCCATCTACTCATCCCCAACTTCCTTTTTTTAGGCCTTCTAGAGAATGAAAACAGTCTTCAGGGTCAATTCTCTTCAGTTGATTGGATAGATATGATGACTCTATTGAGTGTATCTCACTCACAGAAATACGATGTCAATCATTTGTAGTAATACTCCTACAAGAACATACAGACTAGGACCTTTTCAAAGCAGTGCAATGCCATCTACTCAAGTTAATTCCCATGGGCCGCCCTCCTCCTTGCTTCTTCCAGTTTTTCCTCGGCTCAACCACAGGTGTTCCCGGCTTCTATCCATTGGTTGGGTGCTAGTGTCTGCATTTGACTTCTTCAGCTACTTACTGTGCCTCTCAGAGGGCAGTCATGCTAGACTCCTGTCTGTAAGCACACCAAGGCATTAGTGTCAGGTCCTAGGACCTCCTCTTGAGTTGGATCCCAATTTGTGCCTGCCACTGGAGCTTCTTTCTCTCATGCTCTTCTCCATTTTTGTCCCTGCAGTATTTTCAGATAAGAACAATTCTGGGTCAGAGCTTTTGACTTTGGGACGGCAACTCCATCCTTCCACTTGACGCCCTGTCCCTTCACTGGAGGTGGCTCTCCCTCCCTACTGTAGAGCACTTCATCCAAGGCCCCTCCCTGTGAGTCCTGAGAGTTGCTCACCTTTCAGGTCCCCGGTACATTCTAGAGGATCCACTGCCTCTTACCTCCCGAGGTTCCTGTTTCCATTTTTTCTGCTGGCCCTCAGGACTTCATCCCTTTGCTCCCTTTTTCCTTCTCCCATCTTCTGCCTCTCCCTACCCCTGGATTTCTTTCTTCTCCCTCCCAAGAGAACTCACAACAGAGGAATCTCAAATGTCCGGAAGCTCTTAAAGAAATGTTCAAAGTCCTTAATGATTGGGGAAAAGCAAATAGAAACGACCTTGAGATTTCACCTTCTACCAATCGGAATGGCTAAGATCAAAAACTCAGGCCGACAGGAGCCGGATGTAGATCGCTCCTGAGAGACACAGCCAGAATACATCAAATACAGAGGCGAATACCGGCAGCAAACCACTGAACTGAGAACAGGACCCCCGTTGAAGGAATCAGAGAAAGAACTGGAAGAGCTTGAAGGAGCTCGAGACCCCTTATGAACAACAATGCCAAGCAACCAGAGCTTCCAGGGACTAAGCCACTACCTAAAAAGACTATACATGGACTGACCCTGGACTCTGACCTCATAGGTAGCAATGAATATCCTAGTAAGAGCACCAGTGGAAGGGGAAGCCCTGGGTCCTAAGACTGAACCCCAGTGAACGTGATTCTTGGGGGGGCGGCAATGGGGGGGAGGATGGGGAGGGAACAACCATAAAGAAGGGGGGGGAGGGATTAGGGGATGTTTACCCGGAAACCGGAAAGGGAATAACACTCGAAATGTAAATAAGAAATACTCAAGTTAATAAAAAAAAAAAAAAAAAAAAAAAAAAAAAAAAAAACTCCGGTGACAGTGCATGCTGGCAGGGATGTGGGAAAGAGGAACATTCTTTCATGGCTGGTGGGACTGCAAACTTGTACAACCATTCTGAAAATCAATCTGGAGGTTCCTCAAAAAATTAGAAATAGATCTAACTGATGACCCAGCTATACTCTGTGCATTTTTAGCTTGCCTTGAAAGTAAATATGATATCAGGGTAACCTTCAGAAAGAGCAAAGGTCAAATGTAAATGTTGTAATGTATGCTGAAAAGATTTGACAACTACTTATGCAGATTACCTGCCCAGTAAACATTGGTGACTTTAATTAGCAACATATTCATGCTTCTGTGCAGGAAAATGTCTGCACTATCAGAATTCAAGATGTAACATCTTTTGTTGACAATGGATATGTATGGCCTTTGTAATTAAAAATATTAATCTTATATCTTATTTGTGTTTTTTTTCCTTCTATTGGCTTGCCTTGTCTGACTTCGATGTGATGTTTTTTTGTGTTATCATTGTTATATTTTATTTTGTTAAAAAATAAATCCTCTTTAGAAAACTTGAAAAACAAGTTTTAGTCTAAATTTGCAGGTTATCTGTGATTTACCTTTGCATATTTGTGTCTGCAAATTATTTAAATATATACAGCTTAATTTTCACATTTTATGGACATTCTATTTGTGGCATGAAAACAAATCTATGCTTTAAAAGAGAAAAAAAAATCAACGGTCTAAGCAAATTTTAAATGAAAACAAGAATACAGATTCACCAATATTTAATATATATGTTTAACCAGATATTCTTAGTTCTCTTTCAAAATAATTTTTAAATTGGGGTGTTTTTGTTTCTTTGTTTGTTCAGTCAGTCAGGTAATTAGGTATTTTAGCTGTAGAGTCTTGGGTTGTAACTGTGTTTTTTGATTTATAAGGGAACAATAACAAAATATTTTCAAACATTTATACTTAAACCGCATGTTTATATCTAAATGCCAGATGTTAGCCATGTAGGAAACATATTTATTTTACTTGCTTTAATATTTGCAGTTATCCAGTTTACAAAACTGCCACGAATGAGAATAACTGAAAAGGAAAGTAAAAAGAACCTTTCACTAAAAATATTCATGAGCCAAGATTATTGAAAAATATACTTGAGAACGTTGAACATAGTTATCTTGGAGATTATGATAAAATGGAAATTCATCTGGAAACTAATGTTTATGCCTTATAATAGTTGTAATAATGAATATTCCTTCTGAATGGATAAGATATCAAATAAGTATTGCTAAGTATATGATTTAGAATATGTTGATTGTAACTTTGTATAAACATATTTGCATGTCTTACCAGCACAACAAAGTTTTAAAAGGGCATATCAGCTCAGAAAAAGTGCTTGAGATGTCTTAGAGAAAAGAAAGAAAATATTTAAATTTACATTTACAAAACAGGGTCAACAGAGCTTACATACTATTCCATAAGAGCCATGTCTAATCATTCTTACGTTTCAGTTGGAAAGGAAGATCTATTCAAAATATTATGACACATATTGCTACTGCTTTATGTGTTATAGTTTCTCCTTAGGTAACTAATCTTCCCTTTGAAATCTGAGGTGCATCCTTCTAAAAGTTAAAATTGAGAATCTAAGAGATGGTGCCGTGAGATCATGTTTGTTGAGTGAAACAAAAGAAAAGTAACTTACATCCAACACTTTTATAACTGCTAAAGACAACTATTGAAAAAATAAGTTATGTCATGACTTTTACTTAAATTGAAAGATGTATTTATTGATTTAGGATGATAGTCTCACCAATTCCTAAGTATCATAAAGATTGGTATTTAAAATCTGACCTTACCCTAACTTTCTATCCAACTGACAGACTTACCAGTGTCATATAGGCATCATTCACCTAACACTGGTTTGCTTTTGTTAGTCCTTGGTCTTCTTAATCATTTGCTATTGTAGTCGAGGTACATTTGCTATTGTAGTCGAGGTAAATTATATGACAATTTCAGTTTTGTGTTCTCCAAACTATGTACAAATAAGTTGTATAATTAATAATTCCATTCACCTCATTTGTTTGTATGTCTTTGAAGAGAGCTTTTTCCATAAAAATTCCATATACCACGGGGAAGCAAGGAGGCTAACTGCAGATTTTCACCTCTCCTACAGCTCTTCTACATCAAATTCCTGGCTCTGCAGCAGACCCTCTGCTGTGGCCTCCCATTCCTTTGTCCTTTCTGCAGATTCAATGCAATCTCCATAAAATTCTCAATGTAATTTCTCCTAAACGTTGAAAGGACAATTTTCATCTTAATATCAAAACACACACAGAAAAGCCTAAGAATAATAAAACTAATACTGAATGTACCACCATCGTTGATTTCTCTTTGTACTACAGAACTTTAGTCATAACAGGAACAAATAGAAAGTAAAAAGAAACCAAAAAAAAAAAAAAAGTGTGGTATTGGCATAAAAACAGTCACACTTATCATTGGAATCAAACTGAAGAGGCAGACATAAATCCACACCTATGGATACTCTATTTTTGATAAAGAAGTCACAAATACACACTGGTTAAAAAGACAGTGTCTTCAAAAAGTGGAATTGGTCAAATTGATTACTATAGGGACAATATTGAATATTTACTTAATTCATACTTATCACCTTGCACAAAACTCAACTCCAAATGGATCAAAGACTTCTAGGCCTGGTGTAGCTCTGGTAGGGACGGGGTGACATAGTTCCTACTCCTGGGACAGGGGTTAGTTATGAACTTCTGAAAGACCCTAGGGGATTTCCCTAGCCTTACACCTACCCACCTCAGGGCAAGGTTAGGCCCGGTTTGAGCTTCCCTCTTTGCATCGAGATTAGGCCTAGTTTCATTCTCCACCCACAGGAACATTCTTGAGTAGAAAATTCTTGCTAGCCAATAGATTTAAAGGTTTGCTTTTCCAATAAGTTTAAACTGTGACTTTGCTGAGGTAACCTGTGCCTCTAAAATGTATAAAAACTTCTGATAGCCATTCAGAGTCGCCTTCTAGTCATTTGCCTTGAGGGACTAATTGAAGGTTGATTCTGATGCACCAAAAACTAAACCTCTTGCTTTTGCATTGAACTGCTTCTCAGTGTCTCACTCAGGGATGTCTCAAAGTAAATACCACTGATTGAGAGTTAGGGTCTTACACTTCCATGAGTGTCAATAGCTGCTGTGAGCATAAGGCTTGTTTGTATAATAATGTTCATATTTCACATTCCTCTGAGGACTGACCTCCCTGTTAATGACACTATGAGGATTTGAAACATCAGGAGTCCAGGAGTGGAGGGTATGGCTATGTCTCTGCAAAAGCTAGTGACTTTAGGACAGCCCTTAGGGCACTTGAAAACATCTGTAAAAACATAAGGTCAAAACACATGTAATTTCTCAACTATGCAAAATATAAAGATGCAATATAAATTATGAGGGGCTTCATGAATAAGAATGAACAAAATTGATCCTTCCAGTTCCAGTCTGCACCCAGAGCTGACCCTGTGCCACAGCTCTCTGTACCCATAATCCATTGGGAGACAACTGGTCTCCCAGGAGTGCTGACACATGTGAGAGCACAGGTGAGACCATCATTCTGCTCAGAAGGACCGGTCTGGAGCCCTCAGGACACAGGAAAAAAGGAGCAGTCTGGGACTGGATCCTTCTAGTTTCCATCTATGCTCGAACTGTCACAGTGCCAGAGCTGTACTCAAATCCCACCAGGAGAGAGCTGGTTTCCTGTGCTAACACACAGGCTTCCAGCTAACACTAGAGATAACCACATGGGGAGAGGCAACTGCAAGAACATAAGCAACAGAAACAGAGGCCACTTACCATCATCAGAACCCAGTTTTCCCACCACAGCAAGTCCCAGATACCCCAATACATGGAAAAAGCAAGATTCTGATTTAAAATTATATCTCATGATGATGTTAGAGTACTTTAAGAAGGACATAAATAACTCTCTTAAAGAAATACAGGACAGGTAAACAGGTAGAAGCCCTTAAAGAGTAAACACAAAAATCCCTTAAAGAGGAAACAGAAAAATGCCCAGGAGTGGCATAGCTGGGTCCTCAGATAGTACTATGTCCAGCTTTCTGAGGAACCACCAGAATTGCTGGCAAGGATGTGGAGAAAGAGGAACACTCCTCCTTGTTGGGATTGCAAGCTGGTACAACCACTCTGGAAATCAGTCTGGAGGTTCCTCAGAAAATTGGACATAGTACTACCAGCTATACACCCAAAAGATGCTCCAACATATAACAAGGACACATGCTCCACTATGTACACAGCAGACTTATTTATAATAGCCAGAAGCTGAAAAGAACCCAGATGTCTTTCAACAGAGGAATGGATACAGAAAATGTGGTGCATTTACAAAATGGAGTACTTATTCAGCTATTAAAAAATTACTTTATGAAATTCTTAGGCAAATGTATGGAACTAGAAATTATCCTGAGTGAGATAACCCAATCGCAAAAAATCACACATGGTATGTACTCATTGATAAGTGGATATTAGCCCAAAAGCTCAGAATACCCAAGATACAATTCAAAGACCACATGAAGCTCAAGAAGAAGGATGACCAAAGGGAAGATGCTTCAGTCCTTAGAAGGGGAAACAAAAATACTCACAGGAGGAAATATGGAGACAAAATGTGGAGCAGAGACCGAAGGAAAGGCCATCCAGAGAACTGCTCTTCCTCGGGATCCATCCCATATACAGCCACCAAAACCAGACAATATTGCAGATGCCAAGAAGTGCATGCTGACAGGAGTCTGATATAGCTGTCTCCTGAGAGACTCTTCCAGAGCCTGAGAAATACAGAGGCAGATGCTCACAGTCAACCAAGAACAGGGTCCCCAATGGAGGAGTTAGAGAAAGGACTGAAGGAGCTCAAGGTGTTTGCAACCTCATAGGAAGAACAACAATATCAACCAACCAGACACCCCTATAACTCCCAGGGACTAAACCACTATTCCTAGAGTACACAGGGATGGACTTTTGGCTCAAGCCACACCTGTAGCAGAGGATAGGCTTTGTCTGGCATCAATGGGAGGAGAGACTCTTGGTCCTGTCAAGACTCAATGCCCCAGAATTGGGAAATAGCAGGGCACCTTCATAAAGCAGGGGAGAAGGGTAGCAATTTTCTGGATGGGAAACCAGGAAAAGGGATAACATTAGAAATGCAATTAAAAATATCAAATAAAAGAAAAACAAAGGAAAAAACACATATGGACCAGCTTCTCAGAAAGTACAAAGGCGGGCAGGTTCCGGAGTTCACTAATGTCTAGGACAGAGCAAGATTAGACCCAGGTGTGGTAGAAATTTTAGGGCTGGGTCCTACCCAACTAGCTTATCTCTTCTTAACAAAGGCAGACAGATCTCTGGATTCTTTTGTGTTAAGAAGGTTAAGAAAAAAAGATATGCTTGCTGTCTCTTAAGAATCAAAGGGCTGGGGTCACTCACAGGATGCTGACTCATAAGATAATCAAGTGGAAATCTGGAGTAAATGACCGGATTGACATGGAAAATAAAAGACTGGACCTGTGTTCTGCAGGATATGAGCTGTCCAGAGAATTATTATGATGAAAATAGAGAACTTCTTGGAGAACTTACACACACACACACACACACACACACACACACACACACACACACACACACACACACACCAGCTAGTAGGACATGGACAGAGAGATCTCTTAGAATAATAAACAGAATACAGGTTGTCAGCTTGGATCTACAATTTGACTCTGGTTCCTTCTCTTTCACTGCTCCCAGACACCCATTCTCTCAGAGCCCCTTTCCAAACCAAGGGTTGTCCTTGGGAAAAGACCTCAATATAAAACCAGATACACTGAATCTGATAACAGAGAAAGTGAAGAATAGTTTTGAACTGGTTGGTATTCTGAACAGAACACCATTAACGTGGTGTTAATTAGTTGGTTAAAGACCAATAATTAATAAAGAGGACTTTGTGAAACTGAAAAGCTTATTTGTGGTAAAGGAAACCATCATTTAGACAGAGTGACTGGCTACAGAATGGAAAAAAAAAACCCACAAATCAAATAGAGGGTTAATATCCAAAACGCATAAAGAACTCAAACCGCTATATATCAGGAAAACGAAATATGCATTTTCCTTAAAACTTTAAATTAGAAATACTTTCTTTTTGCCTTAAGATTTTGTACTAATTTATAATTCTCAGTGTTTCTTAACAGATAAGTTTCGAAGTATTGGGAAGGGAATATAAAAGTAAAATGCTCAAAAGGAAACCAAGCTTGTTAGAATGGCGTATTCTTGTTGTTTCCAGAGTCCCTTGCACTCTCTCCTTTACTGATAATTTTTTTCCATTGTTTTATTTCTTTATTCACTTTGCGTCCCAGTGAATGGCAGCCTCTCATCCTTGTCCTCCCCTCACACAGTCCCTCCACCCTTGCTATCGTCTCTGAGAGAGGGAGGCCTCCCCTGAGTACCCACCCAGTTGGGTACACTGATAATCCTTTTCTTATCTTTGCAGCGGGAGAAATGCATTAGGATAGTGTAGTTAACTGTCTCTCTCTGGCTGGTGAGGAGAACATGGTAGAACTCGCCCACGTATGAGTTAAGGTATTTAGAAAGATTGATACATTTGAGGAATTAGTTAATTTTGTATAGTTATAGAACACTTTTTCTAGCTGGCTACAGACTAACTCTGGCAGTTTGTTCTAGACCTCTGGCTCCCGATTATTCTCTGGGTTCAACTCGCTCTGCTGACACACGCTAAACGGCGAGCACTCACCGAGGAATGCAACCCCACTGTACTCATTGCGCCGACTCCCATCTGGCTTGCACTCACAGAACTGCCCTCCAGTTACATGCCATTGTTTGGGATTATAGGTGGGTACTAAAGGCATATCTATATTCCAGCCCGAGGGATTAAACGTGTGGGTGTGGCCTTCCAGCCAGATCACACGGACTTAGAAGGTCTTTGGATATGCTGTCTTATCAGAAGAGCCAAGTTGCTGGATTAAAATTCCTCCACACAACAATAGCCTTCTTAAACAAGGGTGCATAGATCACAGATGGCCTAATAATCAGCTTGCAGTGTGGATATCTACATGGCTATGTAACATGTATGTTGATTTGATAAAGATACACTTTATTAGCAATCACTGAATTTAAGCAGTTACTTTATATCTTCTAGGGATAAATTTTAAACACAGTTTCTAACTTTTATAGATTATTACCACCACAGCAAGTTGTTTGTTTAATTGTGGGTGGGTGTGTGAGCAAAGGAAAGTATGAACGATATTCTGATTAATATTAAAATGTTTAATTATTTTATAACTAATGAAAATAAAATTAAATGATTTATAAATTATTTCCTAAATATTTCTGTGTCTTCATATGTCAAGGAGTTCCTGGGAAGTGCATGCACATGAAGACTAGAGACTGAACTTTTTTATGGGACAGCTTTCTTTTTTTTTTAATAACTTGAGTATTTCTTATTTACATTTCGAATGTTATTCCCTTTCCCGGTTTCCGGGCCAACATCCCCCTAAACCCTCTCCCTCCTCTTCATTATGGGTGTTCCCCTCCCCATCCTCTCCCCATTACCGCCCTGCCCCCAAAAATCACGTTCACTGGGGGTTCAGTCTTAGCAGGACCAAGGGCTTCCCCTTCCACTGGTGCTCTTCATTGCTACCTATGAGGCTGGAGCCCAAGGTCAGTCCATGTATAGTCTTTGGGTAGTGGCTTAGTCCCTGGAAGCTCTGGTTGCTTGGCATTGTTGTTCATATGGGGTCTCGAGCCCCTTCAAGCTCTTCCAGTCCTTTCTCTGATTCCTTCAACGGGGGTCCAGTTTTCAGTTCAGTGGTTTGCTGCTGGCATTCGCCTCTGTATTTGCTGTATTCTGGCTGTGTCTCTCAGGAGAGATCTACATGGGACAGCTTTCTAATTGAGCCTTGAACCCATGAACTGGGTAAAGATGGTCATCCAGAGGGCTTCAGGGATCCTCTTGTATTTGACCCCACCAGAGCTGGTATCACAGAAGTTCAGCATGTTGGTCTTTTATTGGATGTCGGGGAGGATCGTCTCAGTGTCTAGCAAGCCCTTTAGAAGCTAAGCTTCTAAGATGATTAGTAGCCATTTTAAAGAGGATTTCATTTTCCATCACGATAATATTAAAAGTAAACTGTTGGGGCCGGAGAGATTGCTCAGTTATTTAGAGCACTCATTGCTCTTTGAGAGTAGTTATGAATGGTTCCCACCACACGCACGGGGTTAAACTGTCTGTGTGGCAAGGTCCAAAGAATTCTTGCCGCCTTCTGGCTTCTGTATGAATATGATTCCCATAACTCACACAGTCACATACACATTCATGAAAACTTTTAAAAAATTAAAATGTTTCAAAGTAATGGAGTAACTCTGCTTGCTCCATTAACACTGAAATGATAATTTTATTTAATTGGTTTTGCTTTGTGGTTTAGGCTCCAATTTGATATTACCCTGTACGGAGGCCAGCTTGAGTTATAGATTGTTCTTCTTTGACCTTATCTATGTCAGCCTTTGTGTTCTTATCCTGGAAAATGTTTCACTGGGTAAATGCTTTTAAGGGGCAAGAGAGTCCTTGAGTTTAGGCTTGCTTCTGTTAAATGAATTTTTCATCTTGTATAAAGTAGGGGTTGATCTGGATTAGGTTTTCCCCCTTGAGAAATTCTCCCCATTCTCCCAATGTAGCATACGATGCTTTCTGACATGGTGCAAATCTTATTAGTATATAATTACGGCTGTTCCTTATACATAATCTACATATCACACTGCTATGATATTAGCTCTTCCCAAAAATTCATTATCTTTAAATTCATCATCACTCAGAGTTTCAAACATGGATAGAGTAAAGCTAGAATTTTGGTCAAAATGTAGATATGAATTATCTTTTAGGTCAGAACCCTTGTTTTCCTCACTAACCCTAGTCTGATTCTCTTCCAACATTCTGCCAGATTGGTCAGTAGGCTTGGCTTCCAATTTTCAGTAGCTTTCAAAGAGCCAAATTCTGTCACATTCTAGTCACAAAATAGTTCCAATGGCTTATGCATCATTCTGTCAAGTTTATTACAACTGTGAGTCTACTTCTCTGTACCAAATTCACTCTTAGTTCATATTTCGTTACTGTAATTTGAGACAAAGGTAACTCAAGGGAGAAAGGGATTGATTTTATCTCATGGATGTAGTCACATTCGATTACAGTGGGGATGCTTCAAAGCAGTAGAAGCGTGAACAGCAGATCACACTACGTCTGTATCAGAAAGCAGAGAGTGAAGGACACATAGGTTCACCTCACTTTCTCCTTTTATTAAAATAGTACTCTAAGCTCCATAGATGGTGGCACCACCCACTGTTGTGATGGGTCTTCTCACACCCTATCAATTAACCCAATTAAATTAGCTCTCAAAGGCATGGCCAGAGGCTTGTCCTCTTGATGATTCAAGATTCAAACAAGTTAACTAACATTGGCTATCAGATACACCCTGACATTATTTCTAATATACTTTGTATTGTTGAATAATTTAACCATGTATCCAGTGTTGAATCTACTTCTGGTTGATTCCTTCCAGCAATTAAAACATTTTAAAACTTTATCCCCAAATTTCAGTGATTTCTTTCTTTCATTGCAAGGAATAATAGTTCCACCCACACCGTAGCCTAGTGATTTAATTAAAAAAAAAATCTTATTGGTTTTGTAAATAGAATTGTGCTTTGTGTCTGAAGAAGCAACATTCTTTCACTCTCTTTTTTGTGTTTTTCTTTTTTTGCATAGTATTCTAAAAATATAAAAGCACTTTCATCAAGAAAACTTCTAGTTGAAACTCTAATTGTGTTACACTGACAACTAGCTCAAACTACAAAACGGGTGTTTGCATTCAGGACATTATTTGAATTTGCAAACACATTGCAGGTTGCTTCCTGCTCCTTTCATTATTTATTGCAGAAACGACAAAAGGCAGCTCAAGAAGACAGACTGACATTCCCTTCAGCTCCCAAATGCCATCTGGGATATTCTCAGTACAAATTCACTGTTTTTTATTTTATCTACCAACGCTTATTTCTTTGAAAACTTAAATAGATTTTATTTATTGTTAAGTTATATTAGGTTAAATTGACTTCAGCTTCTCATCCAACTCCCACAGTTTTCCTGGATAACATAAAAAACACTTCTCTCTTGTCTTCTTTTCTTACACATTTTTATGGTCTATCATTTCCTTCTTCCTATGAGTTAGCATTAATCCGTAAGAATGCATCTTAATTTCGACATTTTAATGAAAATTTGCATTACCTTTTAAGGTCTTAGAAGGAAATATTTGTGGTAAGACTTTGATTTTTTTTCTGAAGTTTTATTTTTGCTTGAAGGGTACTAATTATATGTATTTTAAACTACAATTTATTGCATCTGCATAAATAAGTATTGTGGAATGAATGATCAAATAATTGTTGAAAATGGCATTTATGTTTTCATTTTTGTTCCTATCTAGGTATCCAAAGGTTGTCAAATATTACACTATTAAAACAATTCTTTTATTACTCATAAATTAACATTTGCAGAGCTAGAGATTATCCTGTTAAGTAAAAAAAAAAAAAAAGATACAGAGACGTGCATGAATTCACTCATGTAGAGTCTAAAGAAACATTTTCATCCATTTCCCTTTGTGGCACATTACTATTGAATGATTTGTCTTAGCTTCCTTTTCAAATTCCGTGGACAATCTTTAAATAGATGTTTTAAACTGTCTATGGGGAAATTTCTTGTATGAGTTATCGTTCGTTAAGTTCCACTGCCAACTTTGAGGATTGGTTAACATTCTACGTTTCTAATCACTCGTTGGCATGCAGTATTACACGTTGACTGCAGAGATGTGTCTCCACTCTACTCTTTGCAGGTCAACTTGCTTTGTGCTTGTTCTTCCGCACGTTCTGAGATGGCTGCTTACTTTCTCCAAAGCTAGAACCACTTCTGCGACTTCTGCTCCTGATGGCTTCTTAAAAATTCCAGCTTGTTCAGTCTGCTTCTGTGTCATGTCATTGTTTCAGCACTAGATGGAAACCCGATCCTAAATCTGTCCCAAACTTACGTGGTGTTTTCTAGCATTCACCATAGAAGTACCTCAAAGGATCAAGGCGCAGTTGGGCCCCACCTTCCTCTGAGGAAACTTAGGTTTCTATGCCCATGGTAACCGACATTATAAGAGGTAAGATTGAGGTCCATACTGTCACTGTGTGAGGCTTATTTTTTCTGTACACTTGTGGTTCAAGACCGTCGTAATAGTTTGAATGAGAAACTCGCCCAGAGTCTTTTGTGTTTCATCACTTAGGCCCTGCTTGTTGGCTCGGCTTTAGGAAATTTGGGGGCTGGAGTTTTGCGTGGGGAAATATTACAGCGAGTGTGGGACTCACCAACCCACTTCCACTTTGCTCTCTCTGCTTTGTGTTTGCAGTTGAAGATTTGATCTCTTAGGGTTCTGATACAGTTCCTCCCACTGTACCTCCATGCTCTCACGGATTTTTATCTGAATGGATATTTGTTCCATGATAGTTGTGTGAGATGAAAAGCAGCCCCCTGCGTGTGGAGGCTGACATTCTGGTTTGTAGCCAAGTATCGCAGCACCATGAGCTTTTTCGTTTTCAGAAATGCGCCTTATCCTACAGTGAGGAGATAGCGTTGCAGGATGGATCCTACCAGGGCATGGGTTGTCTGATTTTCTTCTGTGCTAGTATAAACTTGCTTCTCATGTTGAGAGGAAGATGTTAGAGACAGTCCCCTGCATGCTAACACTGTTGTTAAAGTGGTTTACATCATCATCGGACAGGCACAGGGATCTCACATTCTGTAGAGGAAGGGCTGTCTTAGGTCTAATCAAAGCTGGTACTGATGCAGGCTGTATTCAAGTCTGTCCAGCTGCATAACACCCAGAGTCCTCCTGCTGAATCTTACTGTTATACACTCAGCACTGAGCTGCAAGGCAATGTCCCATGTGAGTATCCATGTCTGGTTGGTAAGCAGGTTCTATCTAGCCCTTCATCGTGACTTTGAGTGTGAGTGATACTGTCAGTGTGTTCCTTGATCAACAAGTTGAGTGGCTTGGTCCACTGCTTATGCTATTTTCTCAGTGCTGAATTTCACCATGGAGAGTCTAGGCTCCTCACATAGCTTGTTTGGTGGTTTGTTTCGTCTCATGTGATTAGGTGAACTATACACTTAAAATACATAATTTTATAGCATAGTACATCCCAACATGGTAGAGCATAGTATATCATAAAATAGTAATATAGTAGAATATAGAATAATATAGTATACTGTATTATAGTTCAGTATAGTGTAACATGATATAGTATGATAATTGTATGGCTAACAAAATAGAGGTTCATTAACTCATTAATTCTATTTGTCTGGGTATGAGAAACAGAAAACCAGGAGGTTCAAAAGAGACCTTATCAACATGATATTACATGTATCTATATGTAGTTACATACCTACATGTAGTTACATACTAATCTCTTCTTAATAGAAAAAGTGAGCTAACCTCTGAAATTTCCCATTGCCTTTCTCTCTTTTTTTTTTTTTTTTTTTCGGTTTTTTTTTTTTTTTTTCCCAGAGCTGGGGACCGACCCCAGGCCCTTGCGCTTCCTAGGCAAGTGCTCTACCACTGAGCCAAATCCCCAACTGTCTTTCTCTCTTATTACTCTCTTGAAACCTCCTTGCTTTCTTTTGCATTAGGCGAGGAGAGATTTGCCACTGTTGTTCTTCTCTTGAGAAGAATTGATACTAATTATTACTTATGTCTAAGTCACATCAGTGTTTTTGTGTGAAATCTACTGCATAGAGTGTTTTAAAGACTTTCATAGGAGGAAGAACACAGTGGAAGAACAAGTTGACAATGGTTAGCTTATCAAATTTACTTTGATTTAATTTGTGCAGATAACTATGTGGTTTTACTGCATAAAAATTGCATGTGCAACAGTAGCTTCCACACTTGCTGACCTTAAAGCCTGTCTGACACCTGGAGACAAATGATGACAGTACATGATGACCAGAACAGCCAGTCAGTTGGTGCCAATGGAACTGGAAGACTCGAAGTGAGTCTTACTTATCGAAAGACTCTCCCACCCCCCAATTCCCACCCCCACCCCAAGTGATAAAGGAGAACAGAGTTTGGTGCAAATGCAAGACGATTATTTTCCGGAAAGTCATTGGAGTCGACCCTCCATCAGCCCCTTGTGGGAAGTGACTAGAAGGCAACCCCGAATGGCTATAACTGCAGACCACCCAGGGGAGTGTGTCAGCAGAGGGACCAAGGCTTGAAATTTAGGTAGAGAAGGGATTCGGCGTGACAGACAGACACAAACTCAAGGTGTGTGCTCCTGCAAAAAACTTTACTTCTTGGCATAGATTTAAGCAATTAGAACAGGTACATCATAATTGGCAGTCATCCAGCTCTTATTCATTACCCCACCAAAAGTCCCTCCCAAGGAGGAAAGCTGAACGTACAGTCTAGGAAACAATTTTCAGTCGCAAACAATAGTTTAAAACACTGCAGTTATACTGCCAGATTTGTGGGCACCAGGTATGTATTCATCATTTATCTTTGTCATAATAAAGTTTAAACTCTATATTTATGGCCCCTCAGATTAGTAAGGAAACTTTTGTAACCATAGTTAACTCTTGATAAGTTTGTTCAACTTGTTGGAACTTGTCTATGATCTTTCTAAAAGAATTGTTACTATTTTAAATCATACTAAACAAAACTTTTCCAAAAGGGGGAAAGGGCTTTTCTGGAACAGTCATGTTGTTAGTAATTACAATTAATTTCTTTCCTATTTACTGGAAGCTCATGGATACAACAGTTGAATTCATCACAGAATTGAGTTTATCAGGATCATGATACTGTGAGACATTTCTGTCTCTGAACTTTCAGTTCCTGAGACATCTGAAGGTACATGACCATCTTCCCACACTGTTGTATTCTTAAAATCAGATAATGTTGACAGCTTAAAGTTGCTAAGATCACCGAGGCTAGAACACAGAAGGCACCTCCACTGCAAGCACAGACCCCAGTCATCATCTATTTGTAGGGAGACACCAGGGACCTCCAGGAGGCCAAGCCATTCCAGGCACAGGCCTCTGCTCTGCATAGAAACGAAGCACAAGAGCTTCAGGTCACACAGACTCCACTGGAGTAGGTGTGACATATAACAAGCAGTTTTTATACTTTTTAGGGGTACAGGTTACATCAGCAAGGTTACAGTTTAAACTCATTGGCTAATCATACTGACCTTTGAATCTATTGGCTAGCAAGCATGGGCAGATTATAACATGCTTTTGACCTCTATCTGGAACCAGAAGGTCAGGTGACTATCAGTCAGTACATTCTGCGGTTTTTCAAGAATGTCCCTGCTCCTCCTGAGAACTGTGGGTGGAGAATGGAACTTAGACTAGCCTTAACCCGAGGTGAGAAGCTGGAGCTTGGCCTAGTCTTGACCTGAGGCAGGTGGATGAAAGGCTGGTGAAAGCCCCTAGGGTCCTTCAGAACCAATGGACCAATGCAGCCTGGGTGGAGAGTATAAAAGCACTCCCTAAATCCATAACAAACTTGTCTGCTCTCACTTTTCACCTAACTCCCAGAGTCTCTGTCTTTCATTTTACTTTCTTACTCCTTGAAGAGTAAAGGGGAAAATGGAATGATGTAGGTAAAACATGCACTGGAAAGGGAGTTTTCAACTGGAAAGTGATGTCACAAAGGACCGATCCAAAAAGCACTTTATTTTTCTTCTAATGAATTCTTCTACTACACATGTATTGTTAAAACAAAAAATTCACAAAATTCACAAAATCATTACTGTGATGACTTGAAGACTAACTCTTTTAGAACTTTTACTCTAACTGTATCACTTTATTATTAGTTTGAGTAATCACCAGCCTTAAGGAAGCAAGAGATAAGTACTTCTTACATTTCCACCTGTAACCATACAGATTCCCAAAGATAAAATACAGCTGCATTCAGCTTGGTATGGCATGAAAGAAAAGATGGTTTTGCAATTCATAAAGCTGACTCTCATTCCAATATATAAGGTATTTGTACTCGCTGGTTTTGTGTGTCAACTTGACACAAGCTGGAGTTATCACAGAAAAGGAGCCTCAGTTGTGGAAATGCCTTCATGAGATCCAGCTATAAGGCATTTTCTCAACTAGTGATCAAGCGGGGAGGACCCAGCCCATTGTGAGTGGTGCCTTCCCTGGTCTGGCAGTCTTGGGTTCTATAAGAAAGCAAGCTGAGCAAGCCAGGGGAAGCAAGCCAGTAAGTAAGATCCCTCCATGGCCTCTGCATCAGCTCCTGCTTCCTGACCTGCTTGAGTACCAATCCTGACTTCCTTTGGTGATGAGCAGCGATGTGGAAGTGTAAGCTCAATAAACCCTTTCCTCCCCAGCTTGCTTCTTGGTCATGATGTTTGTGCAGGGATAGAAACCCTGACTAAGACAGTACTTTTCTTTCAAATTGTCTGAACATCTATATAGGTTTCCCTCTCTACTTCTTAATCTTTTCAGCTCTGCCTGATGTAGCAAGCTATCTTAGCCAGGGAATTTTCTTTCCATTTTGTACCACTAAGGACTATAATTTTTGGAGAAAACAAAATGAGATTATACTATTTATTTTTCTGAGGCTCTGACAAAACACCATTACTAAAAGCTACTTCTAGAAGCGTTGGTGGTTTAAGTAGGAGTGGACACCATAGGTGGATGTATTTGAATTGCTTGGTCATTATGAATTGACTTATGGGAATTGTGTCCTTGTTAAAGTAGGTGTGGCTGTGTCAGAGCAAGTGTGCCACTGTGAGTGGGCTTTGAGGTTTCAAATACTCAAGTCAGGCCAAGTGTCTCTATCACTCTTCCTGCTGCCTGCTGATACAGATGTGGATCTCTCAGCTCCTTCACCAGCACCATATCTGCCCGCACAGAGCCATGCTTCCTACCATGATAACGGACTAAACCTTGGAACCTGTAAACAACCCCAATGAAATGTTTTCATTTTTAAAAATTTTTTATAAGATTTATTTATTTATTATATAAGTACACTGTAGCTGTCTTCAGACACACCAGAAGAGGGCAACGCATCTCATTACAGATGGTTGTGAGCCACCATGTGGTTGTTGGGATTTGAACTCAGAACTTCTGGAAGAGCAGTCAGTGCTCGTGAAAGGAAAAAGTTTAAAATTGCCCCCTAGCCAAAAGTTGAAGCCAAAAGCAGGCTCTGGAACTGTCTGTTCCAGAAACTAGCTGATCACAGAAGGAGTAATTGCACCAGCTGGTTCAGCCACTTTGTTCCAGAAACTAGCTAACCATAACAGCAGCTGACTACTGGTTAACCATAAAGTTAGATTAAAATCTTAAAGGAACAATCATGAGAAACAGGAGGTTCTTCCTTGTGATTCGGTATGGTTTTTCCTTTAAATACCCCTTCTTCCAACCATTCGAGGTCCAACTCCTCTACCCCTGAGTGGGATATGAGTCTCGACCCCATTGCACTGGTTTCTGTCGTCCCTATCAATAAACCTTTGCTGATTGCATCAAGACCAGTCTCTCGTGAGTTCTTGGGGGGGGGGGTCGCGTCATCCCAAGACTTGAGTGAGGGTCTCCCCACTTCGGGGGTCTTTCACTTGTAACCACTGAGCCATCTCTCCTGTCCCCAAAATGTTTTCATTTATAAGAGTTGTTGTGGCCATAATGTCTTGCACAAAAAGAAAGGGTTTATTTGGGCTTATGTTTCAGACAGAGAGGTAAGAATGTCAAAAGGTACATGAAAACACCTGTTAAGAAAAGGAAGCTGAAGTATCACATCTTTAACTGTTAACATGAAGTAGAGAGAATGAATTGGGTATAAGACAAGGCTATGGATTCTTCAAATACACCTCTGAACTGTAGTTCTCCAACCATGCTGTGCAACCTTCCTAAGTGGTGTCATCCACTGAGGGAAAAGTGTTCAAAATCTTAAGCTTTTGGTAGACCTTTCTTGTTCAGACTATTACAGAGTTACATAGAATTGAGCAAGAAATGTTTTGAGAACAAGAAAGCCCAGGAAGCAGAATAAACTAGCTGATTCCAGACTTGGGAACATTTTTAGAAGTGGTGTAGTGAAAATGAATTGATAATCAAAGGCAGCTATACTGGCCATTTGGTAGTCATCACATTTAACCAGGTTTAATCAATCAACTGAGAATAACTGTAGTCACTTACTGGGATTAGCTGAGAACTGGGCTACTTACTGTAAGAATGAGTTAGTTCTGCACAGAGAGGAGGATTTTTGTCCAAAATTAGAATATGTAAGGAGACAACTTCTGGCTATACTCAGTTATATTTAACAGAGTGTAAAAAATAGAGCAGACAGATAGTAGAATTTTGTCCTTTTGAATGAAAAATGGCTCATAATTGGAAGACTTCCATGTTCTCAAACAGAAGCCAGGGTATTTTATTTATAAGAAGCTTCCAAAGATGAATTTTGTAAGTACTCCCATTATGTTCTTTTAATCTCTGAATGATTGAGTATAATGGTACGTGATGCAGTGTCTTTTGTCTATTCTTTTGAATATGTCTGTAATCATTCTCATAAAAACAATTCCATAGTTCTTTTTACCTTTGAAAACCATAGAAGGATGCCTTAGTGCATTAAGTACTATAGATAGATGGTTCCTAGAATAATACATAGCAGATTTATTTTTATTAACTTGGCATTTAAATACACACTTAGAGCTTTACATATTAATGCAGTTCATAGGAATGCAAAATCATCCCGGTACCTATTTCTCCACCTAATGTGCAATTGTGTGATCATTTGTGAACATTTGTTTAAATCTTCCATCAGCTTTCCGAGTAAATGTTGCACTGCAAAATGAGGACATATGAATGTATCAGGAATAAGCCTTCCCCGTTTTGTTATAATTTTCAACTACTTACTGTACAATTTAAAAAATGTCAGCACAAGTCCATAGGTATCTTCTTTGTGATTCTATATGAAAAAGCATAGGATATTATATATAATGGTGCCTAGCTTTGTGAATCTGAGCTTTGATATCTTACTACAAAGAAATACCACAGTGAAGATGCTTGCTAGGTTTTAGATACACACACACACACACACACACACACACACACACACACACATATATCTATATATATATATATCTATATATATATCTTAGTGGCTTTAAACTTAACATGAAAATTTAAAACTCAAGTAATTAAATATCTCTATGTGGTTTGAATGAAAATGGCTCGACAGGCATGGGAGTGACATTATTATGACCTTATTGGAGTAGGTGTGGTTTGTGGGAGGAAATATGACACTGAGTGTGAATGTTGAAGTCTCAGATGCTTAGCCCAGGTCCAGTGTCTCACTCTTTCTGTTGCCTGCTGATCTGGACATAGAGCTCTCAGCTACTTCTCCAGAACCCTGTTTACCTGTATATCACCACCACGTTTCCCACCACGAAGATAATGAACTACCCCTCTCATCTTTAAGCCAGCCACAATTAAATTGTTTTCCTTTAGAAGTGCTGTCATGATCCTGATGTCTGTATCTTCAGAATGACATAAATCGCAATACAGAAGTTGGTATTAGGAACTGGAATATTTCTGTGGTAGGCTGAACCACCATGTTTTTGTTTGGAGAAATGCTGAGGCTATGGATTAGAAATCAGCTGAATGTTTTCCACAGTATTTAGTTGGCCATAATAGTAGGAGTATGATGGTGGAGGTGGTACTCAGGGTGACTTAAGCTGTGGGTGCCTGACTCAAGAAGATTCAGAGGAGAAGATGATTAATATGTGCTCTAGAGACTATCCTTGTGATATTTGGTGAAGAACATGGCTGCTTCCTATCCTTACCCTAAAAATCTCCCTGAGGCTAATTTGAAGAATTATGAATTAACAACTTTAGCAGAGGACATTTCAAAACACCTGGCATTTACTATATTCTGTAGCTATTGATGTCCTGTCTAATGCAGATCTGCAATAAGAGAGCCACAAGAAATGCAAACTAAGCCACAAGAAATACAAAATGTTCTGCTGGAGGAGAAAAGGGCTACCAGGAAGTGTAAACGGATTACAGAAAAGCCTGACGCTAAGTAGAATAAAGGGGGAGCAGTGACCTCAGAGAAAGACCAAACTACCTGCACTTCCAATTTGTGAAATGGGATGAACAAAAAGTAAACCTGGAATTAAAGAAAAACTAAGGACCAGGCTTGCTCAGTTCAAAGCCAGCCTGCTCTACAGACAGAGTGCAAGGATAGCTAGGCTTCAGCAGTGAAGGAAGCCATTGAAAACAGAAAGGTAGTGAATGTATAGCTGAACAAGGGGATTGTATGCCAGCCCCAGCAAGTAGTAGAAATTGGCAGCTTCAGCCATGTAATTTTGGCTTTAGAGTGAAAGAAACAAGAAGTGGGTTAGGGAATCTCCCTCTATGCTTAAGAAAGGCCACTGAGGTGTGAGGGGTGTCTCTGCAAGGACAATTAAGGTAGCCTCATTAAGTAGCTGTTGTCCGAAGCCTGGAAGGTGAGACTGAGCTATGTGGAGACCTCAAAATGGTGGAAATGAGCCCCATGAGATACCTGCAGAGGAAAGCTGTTCGTAGGGAGTGGACTGAGTACAAGAGAAAGAAGTATGTTGCAGTCAATGAAGCTGAAGGGAGTTGGAGATCTGAAGATTGCCTTGGTATGAGACATGGAGATGCAGAGTTTGGAGTTTTCCTAGTTGGTGTTCAGTCTTGCTTTGGACTTTTCTCCCCGTGTTTTCCTGCTGCAATGTAGACATGATCTTAGTATACACGTGTAATCTCTCTGGTGGGAAACGTTTTGTAAGCACCTTTAATCCCAAGCACTAATTGAGGGACAGAAAATATGACGAAATGATAGAAAGATCTGAGAGAATGAGTCAGAGATAGGATAAACCAAACTTTTGAGGAGAGAAATCTATTTAAGGTCATCACAGGGCAAGAGCATGAGTTAAGTCAGGTCAGTCACTGAGTTGGGAGTCAGTGTAGTGAGTGCAATGTAGTGGAGGTGAATTCCTTCCTGACTTCACATAGTTCAACGCAGTCAGCAGAGGGAGTTGAAGCCAGAGAACAAGAAGGGCCCAAAAGATGAGAACAAACTGCCACAATTGGTTGAGGCCAAGCAGAGCAATTCAGTTAGAAGCTGAGAAGCCATGTTGAATCAGTCGGTTGGGAGAGGAGTTTGAGTCAGAATAGCTGAGTGGCATCAGTCAGTCAGAGTCCAGAGAGAGAAAAAGAATAAACTTGTACAGTGGTAAGGCTCTGAGATGACGACTACCATCAGGAGAATGAAAGTTGCTATTACTAAATGCATTTTGTGTTATGATATGGCTATAGGCCTATGGAAGACCGGGAGTAGAATGTGTGCCTTGAATGAAAATAGCCCCATAGGTCCATAAAGAGAGGCAGGATTAGGAGGGATGGCCTTGCTGGAGTAGGTGTGGTTTTGTTAGAGGAACTGTGACACTGAGAGTGGGCTTTGATGAGTAGGATGGTCCAGGCAGGCTTAGTGTCTCACTCTCTTCCTGCTGCCTACTGATCTGGATGTAGAACTCTCAGCTACCTCTTTAGCACCATGTCTGCCTGCGTGCCACCATGCTCCCTGCCATGATGATAAGGAGCAAAACCTCTAGACTATAAATCCTCCCTAATTAAATGTTTTCATTTATAGGAGTTGCTCTGATCATGATGTCTCTTCACAGCAAAAAGTAAAATATTTTCATGAAACATGGGTTTGTGATTTTTAAAATTTATTTTTATCTACTTCAGGGAATATGGACATTCCAAGAATTAATATGTGTCCTAATTTTTGTATAACATCCAACTATTAGAATTAACAATGTGATATTTGAAAGAGGCTTCGAGTATTCTATCTTTTTTTTTAAGTCTTGCAGTTCAACCTGCTTTTAACACATCATCAGTCTTCCTACTATGTATCCCAGGTTGCCTAGTAACTAACTCACTGCTTTGCCAAAGCTGGCTTCAAACTTCTGACAATTCTGCCTCAGTATCTGAAGTGGTGATGTTGCAGGTGTGTGTGACTTTGTGCTCTGTTCTAATTTTCCTTAAAGAAACATTGTACCCTTCTCCCGATATAATTACATGTGGTTAATTTAAACCAATTATCCCATGTGTCAACATAGTCAAAAGAAAAGATATAGGGCATCAAAGTCTTGAATTAGCTTTTTTAATTTTATCAGTAACTTTAAGACATACTTTGAGAATAAAGTAAAGCTATGGAACCTAATTCATCATAATACATAAACTTATGTTACGGGAACAGATAATGGAGTGTCACATAAATGTAGAACTTCACCCACAAAGAACATCTTAGTGACACTTTGATAACTAGATACTTTCATAACTAGAACGTGGTTCTTCTAATTGCCTGTGACGTCCAGTAGAATAATGGTCTGTGTATCCAAACAAGTGTACCATGTGGCCAGCCTGAACCATAAAAGAAATATTAAAAGATAGTTGCTATTCAGTTTAGGGTATGGGGAGGAAGATTAGAAAGTCGTGGTTTTATATTTTCAGAATTATTTCACTAATTCTGTGGTGTAAGCCAGAAAAAATAGCAACAATTACGCTTACTTCATGTTTCCTATCCTTATGTTGCAGGCAGAAACCAAGTTTTTGTTTGTCTAAATGTCAGTTCGGCAGCTCTTTAGTGAACTATGGTTCACTAATCTTATTCACATTTTTTTATGTCATTGAGCTGTTCGCTTAACTGACATTGACTTTTGCATATGGGTCATTATACTTTTTTTCGCTCTCTGTTCATCCAGTTTTTACTACTGTCTCTCATTTTAATCATGAAACATAAATTATATTCAATACTTCAACACCTGCACTTTTCCTTTGCTCTCTAAGCATCTCTTACTTATATGTTTTAGTTACTCTTAGTAACTAATTACTCTTAGTCTGCATACTTTAATCAATCTGTTCTTAGGTAAATACATGTATTAAGCTACCTCCTTAATCTCATCTTTTCGAGCAGCTATCTCTTCCTTATGATATAAGTATATTTCTTTTTCCTGTGTTACAAAATGTCCATTTCATTGCCATCTAGTTTGTTTCACTGGTTGTAATGATCTCCCCCATGTCTGTGCTTAGCCATGTCATTTAAATCAATTCAGGTTTTACAAATACAATTTTTTGCTGTTCCTGCTCCTTAATAAATTAATCTCGTTATCACATGGTATATTATCATTTTCACGAGTGTCTTTTCTGACCACCTCAATAATTCTTCTCTCTTCTATATTTTCCAATAATTTTATTTCATAGGAATGTTAAAATATTTCAGGAAATATTTATATTTCTAGTTTTGAACCTAAGGAAATTATGGATTCATTTTCTTATCTTCTTTACCCTAAGAACATGACATCATGCTTTTGATACAAGACACATATTTGTTGATTGAATGGATGGATGTTGATATACTAGGCTAAACATTTTTTTTTTTTCCGGAGATGAGGACGGAACCCAGGGCCTTGCGCTTGCTAGGCAAGCACTCTACCACTGAGCTAAATCCCCAACCCCAAGGCTAAATATTTTAAACTACTTACTTTTCATTGCTTTAAATGGTTGATAATACATTTATCTTCTATGCTTTTATCATATTTCATAGCTCTTGTGTACATGCTGAATATTTCTATTCAATTGCTTAGTTAACTCTTTTTTGGTGTTCTAATATGTCTATTTTACCATATTTTTTCTTCAGAGAATAGATGCCACAATTTAGATCTTGAAGTTTGACATACTTTATTTTGAAATCACATCAATGGCCCAAAGACAATTTTCTTTTGTCCCTCTGGCCTCCCATTCCTTGTCAGTTTTCTCAGGTCTTCTGAACGTTGCCTCTTGTCTGTTCTGTGTATTATCCATACATACACTTTCTAAGCCTTACATTATTGCATATCCATACCTCTTTCTACGAAGTCTTTATATCAGACATGAATAGATGTTTGGTGCAGAGCACCAAGAATTTGGAGCTCATCAATGGACCATGACACTCAGCAGCAATTACAGAGGCTCTAGTTACAAGTTACAAAGCACACATAGATCCTAGATCTCTCTGCAGGGGTCTTTGGTCAAATTTGTTCCACTATCCACTGCTTTAAAATCTTGTCTCTAAAGTCTTTTCCTCTCTGTTCTTCCCACAATCAATTTGCCCATATTTGGAGCCCGCAGCTCTCCAGTACAGTCGTGCAGTTATCTGAATATGTGGTTAAAGGGTGATTAGTTTAACTTTAGATTTCAGTGAACATAACAAACAGGTATACTTTAGGTTTTCCTAAGAGAGTTTTAAGATGCCTTTTCTTGACTCTTCTAATTGTAGGTCTCAATTATAACTAACATGCAATTTGGCTAAGTTGTTACGAGTGATCAATTTTCTCTAGGTTACCCATACGTGTTGATGAAAAGCTTTTGAGAGGAATGTGAAGAAAGATAATTATGTCCGGGCAGAGTAGAGATCAATTATTTATATTACACGGAGCAGATGCAGGTCAGATGTGAATTAGACTCATTATTTTTCCCTTACTCCCTGAAGCCTCTAAGAGTAAGTATCCATTGATTCACATTCTCAAGTCGCAAACGTTCCATTTAGTTATGTTCTCAACTACTCACCTTAAGTAAACCCGGTTTATGAAAATTATACCTATAAAAGTGACAGATCACAAAATGCTCATCTCAGCCTTGGAGCCAAGGCTTCTATTATATGGATGCATTTAACTCACTCCCATTCACCCATACCGGGAGGGACTCTTTATAAACACCCCTAGAATTGAAAGGGTTGACACTTTTATTATTTCTTCATATTATGTTCATATTAAAATTCCAGATTGGCAAGGTTTTAGATCAAACATAGAAAAAAAAAACTAAATATATGAGCAAAGAGGAGAATAGAATGAGGCTGGGCAGATAGTTGAGTGTGCTAAGTGCTTACTTCACAGGCACAAGAACTTACGTTCGATCCTCAGAAAGCACATAAAATTGCAGGTCTGGTGTCCAGTGCTTATAATAGCACTGAGAAGGTGGAGATGGACAGGCCCTTGAGGTTCACTGGCAGCTATCTGGCTTGTTATTGTGCTCCACACCAGGGAGAGACCTGGCCCCAAAGGAGTTTAATAGTGTTTCTGAGGATAGCACCTGAGATTTTCAGCTGACTCAAGCATGCATAGAAACTCACCCACATGGCACAAAAAGGAAGAAGTAAAATGTTAAAACATTTCTAGATTTAATTGCAAGAATTAACTAGGGTTCTTCCTGGGTTTGCATCAGTCAGGTATTAGTATCTTTAAAACATGATATTGTACGGAGTTTTCAGAACAAATTATTGTTTCACTTCTGTTATACTTATTCCGTAAATTCTAGTTTTTTTTATAACCATGATATTCAATTTGTGCTGTCCATATACTCCAAAAATTATATAGCTTTTGCTGAAGGTTAGCAAAGCCACTGCAGGCCCTTAAAGACAATGGATTTTTCTTCACCCAGCAGCTATCAATAACTCATTTCTTCTTAGTAGAGGGACTTGATGCCCATCTCCTATTTCCCTACTGCAATTTTGTCTGCCTTAAGGTTTCACAGGTCTTGTTCCTGCTGTCTCTTGCTATAAATTAACATGTGCGGCTTCCCTGCTGTGTTCAAAAAGACCATTTCCACTACCTACAGATCTTACATTCTTTCCGTCTTATCTTTTGTGATGATTCCTCAACCTTGGGAAAAGGTGGTATGCTATATTGTGTCTCATTTAAGGCTGCACATTCCACAGTGTCTTATTCTCAGCACCTAGAAAGTTTAGAGTGTCTCCCTAGTCTTCATTATCTACTACAGAAGAATGTTTCTCTGTTCAGTGCAGGACGTAAGGAAGGATTGCTGTAGTATTTTATACTTCCTGAAAGTGTTGTAAGCTAACTGCTTCATATGCTGCCAATATTTTCCACACTAGGCTTTGCACAGTATAAAATACCTTCTTCCTCTTATCCACTGCTTCTCTAGGTCTACTCTACCTGGATGCTATGAGAGCCATTGTTTGTATGCATGTGCCTCACAGCTGTTGGACATTCAGACAACACACTTGGGAGCTGGTGACAAGCTCCAGGCAGTGCACTAGCCGCACTGAAACATTGCTCAGGAAAAATGGCTCTCTAAACCATTGGCAGCCTTACACCATACCTTTGTACAAGTCCCAGCAGTCTGTTTAGGACTTTCTGAGACTAGAGTCTGGAGAACTTCAGGTTTTCTCCCAATTTTGTGCACAACTGGGAAGGTAGAACATGTGTTCAATTTTACCTACATTTTTTATGATTTCATATTTCTTAACTGCCGAATAATAACCCAAACTATTGAAAGAGAAATGCGACTCCTCTTTATTATTAATAATTCACTTGACGGGCATCTAGGATGATTCCACTTCTCAGCTATTGTGTATGGAGAGGAAATGGACATTGGTGTTTAAAACTTCTATAATAAGATATAAAGTTCTGTAGGCATAAGCTAAAGATTAGTATAACTTGACCATATGGTAACTCTATTTTAAGGTTCTTATAAAAGCTCCAGAATGATTCACTATAAGGCTACATGGCTTTAAAGCCTTCCCAAGATTGAATTGGGGTTCTGCTTTTTCCAAATTGGTGCCAGCATCTGTTGCTGTTTTTATTCTCCACAATGGCCATTCAGACTGGAGTAAAATATAATCTTAAGTAAAGAAGAAGACCACTAGAGGGAGAAACATTCAAGAGGAAAAGTAGAGTGGAGGGATTGAAGAATGTGGTGGGGAGAAGAAGAGGGTTAACCCAAATGAAGTATGCATGAAGAAGTCACACAGAAACCTGAAATCATGCAGTCCAAGTAAAATATATATGAGCAAATAATAAGACATTTGTAATATGAATGAACTTGTGAAAGGAAGCACAAGTGGTTTTTAGGCAGGGAAAGAAGTGAGGTTCAGGGGAAAGAATAGATAGAGGAAGGAATTAAACAAAATTAAATTCATGAAAGACAAATATGAAATTCAACTAGATTTTTAGTTAAGTAAACAATGACAACAACAACAAAATATGCTTCCCTGAGGTATCCTACATGAATAAACTATGCTCATGCCAGAAGACCTGGCTTATCAAATGGGAATCTCAGTGTCAGGCATTAACCTCCCAAGGAATACAATTCAACAAAGGCTTTTCTTTTTTCATTTTAGTTTTAGTGTTAGTTTTTGTTTTTTTCTGGGTTACCCACCATAGCTAGATGGTAAGACCAGATTGCAAGAGAAATCATCCCCCACTGACTAGGAAATCCCCTCAGTGCTGGCTACTTTACAAATCTCTAAAAGGTGCTATGCAGGCTGCTAAGGGACAAAGCAATGCACTGGACCATGCATACAAGTCTGGTCTAGCAGACCATTGCCCCACTGGTAGAATAATGCCAATGTTAACAGGAATAGCCAGCTGCTTCCTGGATTGTGTCTGAGGCACAATCCACAAGAAGGAATTCATGCCTGGTCCTTTAAATGGGATAAAAGCCCATATGAGGGAATTCACAGGTCCAGGTGGGGAAACTTTTAATGTTATTTTGCTAAATGATAATATTGTCAAAATGCTTCCTAAATCTTTACTTTCTACTCATAAGAAGTAATCAGAGAAGACTCTTATTGCAGATAGACTTCTAACTATTTTATTTTATTTTATTTTTTTTAACTTGAGTATTTCTTATTTACATTTTGAGTGTTATTCCCTTTCCCCGTTTGACTTCTAACTATTAAAGAGCTAAATTTAGTGACAGTGACTGCTCCCTCATGAGATAGCATACCTATATCAGCTTCCTCAAGGTTCAGGAAACACAGCAGAAGAGGAATGCAAAGAGTCAAATTGCATAGAAGAGTACTGTGAAATCTGGTTTTCTGGAGATGACAAGGATATCTTATGCACAGACTCAAAACAGCTGTAGCAAGTTTCACAAGACCTCCATGACTTGAAGTCAGTAAAAAATTCAAGCACAGATGTCTGGAGAAAGGTCTCAGTAGTTAAGTGTGCTTACTGCTCTTGAACACACAGGTTCAGTGTATATAATATTCTGTAAATCTAGTTCCTATGCCCCCTTGATACCTCCGAGGGCTGTTTCATGTGCTATATATACATATCTACATTCAGCTGCAGACTCTCTCTCTCTCTCTCTCTCTCTCTCTCTCTCTCTCTCTCTCTCTCTCACACACACACACACACACACACACACACACACACACACACACACATTTAGCATGTAGAATCCTGTTCCTAGTTGAGATGCTCACGGAAGTTGATAGCTTCTAGATGACTCACAGCCAGGCACAAATGTTTGGAATGGCACTGATTGGATTCAGTGGGTTATAATTAATTAAAAGAAGACCTGAAGCTGGAAGAATTATCCTGAGGAACAGTGAAGAGGAGGAAATAGGGGCCAAATATAGTTAAGATAAATTTTGTGTATGTGTCAATTTTTAAAGAACATAAAAGGAAAAAAGACAAAGAGGCAAACAACACAGGAAACTTGTGAGAACCCTGGAGATTCAACTGGTATTGTTTTCCAGACAGTGAGGAGAATGGGTTTAAGTTGGGAAATGCATGGGGTCTGGGGTTGCTCAGGATGAATTATAAAGACTCACAGAAGGAGGGATGCCTCAGTTGTTCAGAGTACTTACTGCTTTCCAGAGGACAGGACGATCCCAGCAATAACAAGGTGGCATACAATCACCCGTAACTCCAGTACTGGGAGATCTGCTGATCTCTTCTGCCATCCACTACACCAGGTACAGATGCAGCACATAGACAAATTTGCAAGCAAATAAAATTTAAACAGGAATGAAATATGCAGAAGAGGAGGAGAAACAAGTTGTTTTAAAATATTTCTTGGTGGTTTTTAAAATTAGTACTTTATAGTGTTTTCATAAATGGGTTCCTGGGGGGTTTTGTATAATGTAAGGGTTTCTGAGGGCTAGTGTATTAAAACGTGAGATCTCCTAATAATGGTGAATAGGGAGCCTGAAGAGGTCATTTTCTGTAACCAGGCAAGGCTTCAAGTGGTGAGACTGGGATACCAATCCAGCCACAAAATCTGTGAGCTACAATAAATCCTGCCTGCAAGATGTGGTGGGACAACGGAGGCACAGAACTGTAGAAGGGACCAACTAATAACTGGTATAAGCTGAAGTCCATGCCCAGATGGGCTGGAACCAGCAGGTGGATAGCCCAGATAGGATACAGGGGGAAAGAAAGGTCAATTGCCTGGAGCCCCCAGGCCTGGAGTGGGTTGAAAAGGGACTACTCTGTAATAGGACTCTGGTGTGGCTTTAAAGACCGATGGTCTCTGGATGTTCTAGCTCTCTAACTATATGAAATGCTGATAGTAACTTCTGAAAAGTCCTACAAACTTTCTTGCTAATTTCTGAGGGTTAAAAGCCAGATTAACAACTGTAGCCCAACTGGAGGGGAGAGGGGAATTAAGTAGTGTAGCCTTTGTTCTGGCAGAAACTGGGTGACTCTAACTTTCAGGAAGCTAGTTGAAGTTGCAGGAAGAAAAGGGACACTTTAAAAGTGATTTTAGCGCTTTTTTTCTAAGTTGTAAAAGGTTTCTGTGAAAGCTCTCTAAGAAAAAGGGGAAAAATGGAATGAATGGAAAAGGAGCATAAGGGAAAAATTCACTCTCCTCTCTTTGTCCTCAGCACTTATATCTCTTTTCAGAATACATGATCACATGGGGAAAAGTTCATTATTTTAGGATCATCATAAAGAATTAAGAAATCATCTATTTGTCTATATAGCATCACTACGAGACAGTACATCTTCTCCTCATTCTCATTACAGAGTTTTATGGAAACTCCGTAGGAAGATATTGCTGCTCTTGTTGTGAACAAAAATAGAATTTAAATTTGAGAATTTTATAAATAATTTTTCAAGAGAATAAGGTATAAAATTATTTGTCTTTAGCAAGTTCCCCCTGAGAAACAACACTGTCTACTTATGAATGGCAGAATTCTAGCAGAGTTACAATGTAAGCATTTATTTACTCAATGTGTTGACATGCTAGTAAAGGAGTCCACACCTCTCCTGTTGATATGTTTTTCACTTATTCATACTCCTCATACAGTAGTGTGGGATGTAGTATGTGGCTCAGACTGCATAGAACCCTATGTCTCAGTCATTTAAGTGTTAGCCTGACAGATGTGAGCCACTTTGGCCAAATTATTAGTGACATTGCTTTTGGTAGGTCTTTAAGTTTTATGGTATTATTTTCTTGATTTCACCCTGAAATTCCTTAAGCTTGTGGCTATATATCATTTTTACTTTGGGCAATGTTTAGACAGTTAATAAGTATTACTTCATCTAACCTGATACACTCTGCTATGTAAAATGTGTTAGTCAAGTCATTGATTAAGTCTCAGTTATACCTTTCATAGTAAATGCAGACTAAACTGTTGACTAGTTTTACTCAGATGCTATTTCTTTCAATACTGGTAAGGAATATATAAGACTTCCTTGGAATTTTATTACACCTCCTCTGCACCTGAAGGACTTTTAACTTAAGAGCTCTGTAAGAAATATTTCTTCAATTACTAAACGTTTTTGATAAAAAAAAAATACCATCATTACCAATAGGAAATCCTGGGCAAAATATAGGCTTTGCTAAAAGAAATGCAATTATTGCAGTAGAAAACAATTATATGATAAGGAAAGATTATTTGATCCTATTAAGATAACAAATACCTTTAGGTGAGAAAATGAATATTGAAACAGAATTCCCTTACAAGTCCCTGAAGTTCTTCATCTGTCAAGATAGACATGGATGTAGATATAGAAATTGTATAAGTGCATGTAGTGCATGTATAGTATGCAAATTCATATACATAATTTTTATATTTATTTGCATATTAAAAATAAATTTATATATATTGTATATGTACATACATAAATTCAGTACCCTAAGTATTGGTCTCCCTATTGAAATAAAGTAGAATTTGGGAAAAAGTTTAATTATACAAATATACACACATTTTATATATATGTAGTATATCATTATATATGTATAAATTATATATATACATATATATATATACACCATTTAATTATATTGTATATAATTTTGTACTGCCTAGGGTAAAATAAGATAGTTAAGAACATTACTTAATTATCAAAAATTAAAGTGGTGAGTCATTGTAAACCTTAGAGATTTGCATGACTGGTATGTATTTCTAGATTTAGGAATTAGATTCTATATAACAAGCTATTTAAAGTATAATGAAAGAATATTTTTAATACTTTAGAAATCAAGATTTCACATTTTATTCCAATTTTATTATTATTTTATTTATCTTCATCCTAAATGTTGCCTTCCCTCCTTTCCCTACCTCCCAGAGTTCTTCACCCCATGTCCTCTCCTTTTTGCTTCTTACATAGTGCCTCCCCCAGGAATCCCTTTCCCTGGGGCATCAAGTCTCTCCAGGATTAGGCACATTCTCTTCCACTGAAGCCAGACCAGTCAGACTTCTGCTTCATATTTTCCGGAGGCATCAGACCACCTCGTGTTTGCTCTGTATGCTCTCTGGTTGGTTGCTAAATCTCTGGGAGCTCCCAGGTATCCAGGTTAGTTGACATTATTTGTCTTCCTATGAGGTTGCCATCCTCTTCTGTTCCTTTGATCCTTCCTCTAACTCTTCTATCAGGGCCCCTGACCTCAGTCTAATGCTGGATATGAGTATCTATATGTCTCAGTGGCTAGAAGAGCCTCTCAGAGGACAGCCATGCTAGGCTCCTGAGTAAAAAATGATGTGAACACTATTGAAAAACCGTTTGTGCTGCTTTTGGAGAGCTAACCATTGCTTTGTTGAGGCATTCCTCAATCACACTTGTACATAATTAACAGAATTATTTTAAAGCTTATGTCCCTGTAACATTTTACATACATTATTTATGACATTTTGTTTCAAAATAACCCCAACCTGAGGAAACCAAGGAGCCTTTTGTATGTGGATTGAAACTCAAGTGTCTGTCCAGCACAATAATATTCAGGATAGTAATAAGTGACTGCATGAATCCAGATGTTAGAAGGTCCTGGGCAGTCATGAACAAGGAGAAGTTAAGTATTGTAGGGGCATGCTTCACTAAGAAGCTGAATGATCAAATGATAACCTAAGAAACACTAGAGAGAATCAGAGAGTCCAAGAGTAAAGTCAGGAAAGATTGGAGCTGGGAAAGCAAGCCACTGAACCCAGTTATTTAATACTCTATTTAATTAATCAGAACTCACTCACCTTGAACTTTGGGATTGAACACACAAGCCAGTGAAGAGCAGACAATAGAAGTCAGATGACTCTGCTAATTGTGGTGGGGACAGACATAAAGAAGATATGAATGAGCAATATATTTCAGGTGAAATTTGTTGTTACTGTAATGTAGAAATGTGCTTAATGTAGACAAAGTTCGGAAACCAGATGATTTCTCCTGAATGTTCTACAAGGCTAATTCACTGAAAAAAACTTTAATGACTTTGGAAGGAAAGAATGTTGTAGGTCCAAAGCCACATTCCAATTTAGCTTGAGTTACCTTTAGCCCCCTTAGCCCTTGCTTGCCCACCTCTGTGTCTGACATCTTTGTAAATATCTGACTAAAGCTTTTGAAACTGTGAACTGAACAGACCGCTATCTCCTAGGAACTACAAGGCAATAAATGTCATCAGATGATATCAACGGACGATATTTGAGATCTCTCCTCTTGCTGTAACCAACAATCTGATGTTCCCGCCAAAGTATTTGAAAAGCGCCATGATTTATGACTTAGTCTTTTTATTATTGAAAGTTCACAAAAATGCTACGATGATGGAACATGGGATTTAAAGTAACTCGGATCTTCATTGTCACTCATGTTGGACTACAGAGTAAAAGTATCTGTACCCCCATTAAAACAAAAAAGACTTAACAGGCTCCTGTGAATTTCTTGATATTGAAAGGTCTCTCAGAAATTAAATGGAAACCTTTATTCTATGGTCAGCAAGTGGCTACAATGGTTTCATACACGAAATTTTGATTCATAAGCACTTCTGACTAACTTAGACTGGAAAAGGATAAAGAGATACAGCTTAGTTGGTAGATCACACGTCTAACATTCACAGACCTCTTGGTAGGGTGGCGTATATGTATATTCTGAGCACTCTAGAAAGGACTGGGAATAAGATCTGAAATTTGGTTGCCTCCTTACCTACGTAACTGTCATAAAGTTTTCCTGCGTTGCATGAGTCACAGTCTTACAAAGACCTTGAGTTTCTATAACTGTTGATATTTGTCTACTCATGTGGCAGGAGAAGATGTGTTTATATGTATAAACAGTTGATTATATAAAACATTTCACCATTTTTCAATACGAATGAAATATGTTTTAGTTTCTATTGCATTTTTCTTCAACTAAGATTCCTATTCATGTTTTTACAGAGGTACTTAACATTGATATATCCCTTATCTGGTTGAATAAGAACAAAATCCATGGTATCATTAACTACTGAACAAAAAGTCAATTAGCCCTTAGCAATCACACATAAAGTTATCTTTATACTCAGTTGAATCTTACCAGCAACTTTCATTTCTTTGTGTGTATGGGCTAGACGAGTGCACAATGAATGAAGTAAATTTAGGAGGATAAAATCAAAATTACTACTATTTGACAGGTTGTAAGTTAAAGGAAATGTAACATTATCACATCACGTGCCATAAAATTCTTCTTGCTTGTCACTGGCAAGTTTAAACTTTTACCTCACTTTGGGTTAACGTTTGTGGTTCAGAGTGTCTAGACTTTAATTCATTTGTTAAGTTTTCAACCTAGTACAGTATAAGTTTTTTAAAATGTTCCTATTGATCATCTACATTTCTTTGCTCTCTGTTGTGATTTCTTTGTCCTTCTCCAATTTTTATTAACGAAAGCCTTCCATCTAAAAATGTTACAGGTTGTATGTTCTTCGAGATCCAGGGCTTCATGAGGACTGAGTAGTTGGTTAGCATTCCAGTAACAAGCATAGTTTCTTTCTGGTTGAGCAGCTCTTAAGACCAAATAGAGTCTCTGCTCCCAGAACCCGGGTGGAGAGATACCACGCCTGGTCAGGGTGGGCACTCCTGAGGCTGCAGAGCAGAAGAGACCACCAACACTGCCCACCCCTGCCCACATCCCTGGCCCAAGAGGAAACTGTATAAGGCCTCTGGGCTCCCGGGGGAGAGGGCCAGGTGAGGCAGGAGCCCTGCCTGAGACACCGCCGAACCTGAAGGAAACAGACCGGATAAACAGTTCTGCACCCAAATCCCATGGGAAGGAGAGCTAAACCTTCAGAGAGGCAGACACGCCCTAAAACCAGAAGAGACTGTTTCTACACACATTGCTGATTCCAGAGGAAAACACCGGAGGCCATCTGGAACCCTGGTGCTGGAGGCTCCCGGAAGAGGGGCAGAAGAGATCTTCCCGGGGTTGCTGCCACCTCAGAGAGCCTGTGGGCAGCACCCCGCTAACGAACTTGAGCCTCGGGACCACAGGTAAGACCAACTTTTCTGCTGCAAGTGACCTGCCTGGTGAACTCAAGACACAGGCCCACAGGAACAGCTGAAGACCTGTAGAGGACAAACTACACACACAAAAGCAGAACACTCTGTCCCCATAACTGGCTGAAAGAAAACAGTAAAACAGGTCTACAGCACTCCTGACACACAGGCTTATAGGACAGTCTAGCCACTGTCAGAATTAGCAGAACAAAGTAACACTAGAGATAATCTGATGGCGAGAGGCAAGCGAGGAACACAAGCAACAGAAACAAGACTACATGGCATCATCGGAGCCCACCTCCCACCAAAACAAACATGGAATATCCAAACACACCAGAAAAGCAAGATCTAGTTTCAAAAATCAGATTTGATCATGATGCTGGAGGACTTCAAGAAAGACGTGAAGAACTCCCTTAGAGAACAAGTAGAAGCCTACAGAGAGGAATCGCAAAAAACCCTGAAAGAATTCCAGGAAAACACAAACAAACAGTTGAAGGAATTAAAAATGGAAATAGAAGCAATCAAGAAAGAACACATGGAAATAACCCTGGATATAGAAAACCAAAAGAAGAGACAAGGAGCTGTAGATACAAGCTTCACCAACAGAATACAAGAGATGGAAGAGAGAATCTCAGGAGCAGAAGATTCCATAGAAATCATTGACTCAACTGTCAAAGATAATGTAAAGGAAAAAAGCTACTGGTCCAAAACATACAGGAAATCCAGGACTCAATGAGAAGATCAAACCTAAGGATAATAGGTATAGAAGAGAGTGAAGACTCCCAGCTCAAAGGACCAGTAAATATCTTCAACAAAATCATAGAAGAAAACTTCCTAACCTAAAAAGAGATACCCATAGGCATACAAGAAGCCTACAGAACTCCAAATAGATTGGACCAGAAAAGAAACACCTCCCGTCACATAATAGTCAAAACACTAAACGCTCAAAATAAAGAAAGAATATTAAAAGCAGTAAGGGAAAAAGGTCAAGTAACATATAAAGGCAGACCTATCAGAATCACACCAGACTTCTCGCCAGAAACTATGAAGGCCAGAAGATCCTGGACTGATGTCATACAGACCCTAAGAGAACACAAATGCCAGCCCAGGCTACTGTATCCCTGCAAAACTCTCAATTAACATAGATGGAGAAACCAAGATATTCCATGACAAAACCAAATTTACACAATATCTTTCTACAAATCCAGCACTACAAAGGATAATAAATGGTAAAGCCCAACATAAGGAGGCAAGCTATACCCAAGAAGAGGCAAGAAACTAATCGTCTTGGCAACAAAACAAAGAGAAGAAAAGCACACAAACACAACCTCACATCCAAATATGAATATAACAGGAAGCAATAATCACTATTCCTTAATATCTCTCAACATCAATGGCCTCAACTCCCCAATAAAAAGACATAGATTAACAAACTGGATACGCAACGAGGACCCTGCATTCTGCTGCCTACAGGAAACACACCTCAGAGACAAAGACAGCCACTCCCTCGAGTGAAAGGCTGGGAAACAACTTTCCAAGCAAATGGTCAGAAGAAGCAAGCTGGAGTAGCCATTCTAATATCAAATAAAATCAATTTCCAACTAAAAGTCATCAAAAAAGATAAGGAAGGACACTTTATATTCATCAAAGGAAAAATCCACCAAGATGAACTCTCAATCCTAAATATCTATGCACCAAATACAAGGGCACCTACATACGTAAAAGAAACCTTACTAAAGCTCAAAACACACATTGCACCTCACACAATAATAGTAGGAGATTTCAACACCCTACTCTCATCAATGGACAGATCATGGAAACAGAAATTAAACAGAGACGTAGACAGACTAAGAGAAGTCATGAGCCAAATGGACCTAACGGATATTTATAGAACGTTCTACCCTAAAGCAAAAGGATATACCTTCTTCTCAGCTCCTCATGGTACTTTCTCCAAAATTGACCATATAATTGGTCAAAAAAACAGGCCTCAACAGATACAGAAAGATAGAAATAATCCCATGCGTAATCGGACCACCACGCCTAAAGCTGGTCTTCAATAACAATAAGGGAAGAATGCCCACATATACGGGAAACTGAACAATGCTCTACTCAATGATAACCTGGTCAAGGAAGAAATAAAGAAAGAAATTAAAAAACTTTTAGATTTTAATGAAAATGAAGGTACAACATACCCAAACTTATGGGACACAATGAAAGCTGTGCTAAGAGGAAAACTCATAGCGCTGAGTGCCTGCAGAAAGAAACAGGAAAGAGCATATGTCAGCAGCTTGACAGCACACCTAAAAGCTCTAGAACAAAAAGAAGCAAATACACCCAGGAGGAGTAGAAGGCAGGAAATAATCAAACTCAGAGCTGAAATCAACCAAGTAGAAACAAAAGGACCATAGAAAGAATCAACAGAACCAAAAAGTTGGTTCTTTGAGAAAATCAACAAGATAGATAAACCCCTAGCCAGACTAAGGAGAGGACACAGAGAGTGTGTCCAAATTAACAAAATCAGAAATGAAAAGGGAGACATAACTACAGATTCAGAGGAAATTCAAAAAATCATTAGATCTTACTATAAAAGCCTATATTCAACAAAACTTGAAAATCTACAGGAAATGGACAATTTCCTAGACAGATACCAGGTACCGGAAGTTAAATCAGGAACAGATAAACCAGTTAAACAACCCCATAACTCCTAAGGAAATAGAAGCAGTCATTAAAGGTCTCCCAACCAAAAAGAGCCCAGGTCCAGACGGGTTTAGTGCAGAATTCTATCAGACCTTCATAGAAGACCTCATACCAATATTATCCAAACTATTCCACAAAATTGAAACAGATGGAGCACTACCGAATTCCTTCTATGAAGCCACAATTACTCTTATACCTAAACCACACAAAGACCCAACAAAGAAAGAGAACTTCAGACCAATTTCCCTTATGAACATTGGACTTAAAAATACTCAACAAAATTCTGGCAAACCGAATCCAAGAGCACATCAAAACAATCATCCACCATGATCAAGTAGGCTTCATCCCAGGCATGCAGGGATGTTTAATATACGGAAAACCATCAACGTGATCCATTATATAAACAAACTGAAAGAACAAAACCACATGATCATTTCATTAGATGCTGAGAAAGCATTTGACAAAATTCAACACCCCTTCATGATAAAAAGTCCTGGAAAGAATAGGGAATACAAGGCCCATACCTAAACATAGTAAAAGCCATATACAGCAAACCAGTTGCTAACATTAAACTAAATGGAGAGAAACTTGAAGCAATCCCACTAAAATCAGGGACTAGACAAGGCTGCCCACTCTCTCCCTACTTATTCAATATAGTTCTTGAAGTTCTAGCCAGAGCAATCAGACAACAAAAGGAGATCAAGGGGATACAGATCGGAAAAGAAGAAGTCAAAATATCACTATTTGCAGATGATATGATAGTATATTTAAGTGATCCCAAAAGTTCCACCAGAGAACTACTAAAGCTGATAAACAACTTCAGCAAAGTGGCTGGGTATAAAATTAACTCAAATAAATCAGTAGCCTTCCTCTACACAAAAGAGAAACAAGCCGAGAAAGAAATTAGGGAAACGACACCCTTCATAATAGACCCAAATAATATAAAATACCTCGGTGTGACTTTAACCAAGCAAGTAAAAGATATGTACAATAAGAACTTCAAGACACTGAAGACAGAAATTGAAAAAGACCTCAGAAGAGGGAAAGATCTCCCATGCTCATGGATTGGCAGGATTAATATAGTAAAAAATGGCCATTTTACCAAAAAAGCTATATCTACAGATTCAATGCAATCCCCATCAAAATACCAATCCAATTCTTCAAAGAGTTAGACAGAACAATTTGCAAATTCATCTGAATAAAAAAAACCCAGGATAGCTAAAACTATCCTCAACAATAAAAAGGACTTCAGGGGAATCACTATCCCTGAACTCAAGCAGTATTACAGAGCAATAGTGATAAAAAACTGCATGGTATTGGTACAGAGACAGACAGATAGACCAATGGAATAGAATTGAAGACCCAGAAATGAACCCACACACCTATGGTCACTTGATTTTTGACAAAGGAGCCAAAACCATCCAATGGAAAAAAAAGATAGCATTTTCAGCAAATGGTGCTGGTTCAACTGGAGGTCAACATGTAGAAGAATGCAGATCGAATCCATGCTTATCACCCTGTACAAAGCTTAAGTCCAAGTGGATCAAGGACCTCCACATCAAACCAGACACACTCAAACTAATAGAAGAAAAACTAGGAAGCATCTGGAACACATGGGCACTGGAAAAAATTTCCTGAACAAAACACCAATGGCTTATGCTCTAAGATCAAGAATCACAAATGGGATCTCATAAAACTACAAAGCTTCTGTAAGGCAAAGGACACTGTGGTCAGGACAAAGCGGCAACCAACAGATTGGGAAAAAGATCTTTACCAATCCTACAACAGATAGAGGCCTTATATCCAAAATATACAAAGAACTCAAGAAGTTAGACCATGAGGGGAGACAAATAACCCTATTAAAAAATGGGGTTCAGAGCTAAACAAAGAATTCACAGCTGAGGAATGCCGAATGGTTGAGAAACACCTAAAGAAAATGTTCAACATCTTTAGTCATCAGGGAAATGCAAATCAAAACAACCCTGAGATTTCACCTCACACCAGTGAGAATGGCTAAGATCAAAAACTCAGGTGACAGCAAATGCTGGCGAGGATGTGGAGAAAGAGGAACACTCCTCCATTGTTGGTGGGGTTGCAGACTGGTACAACCATTCTGGAAATCAGTCTGGAGGTTTCTCAGAAAATTGGACATTGAACTGCCTGAGGATCCAGCTATACCTCTCTTGGGCATATACCCAAAAGATGCCCCAACATATAAAAGACAATGGCTCCACTATGTTCATCGCAGCCTTATTTATAATAGCCAGAAGCTGGAAAGAACCCAGATGCCCTTCAACAGAGGAATGGATACAGAAAATGTGGTACATCTACACAATGGAATATTACCAGCTATCAAAAACAATGACTTTATGAAATTGTAGGCAAATGGTTGGAACTGGAAAATATCATCCTGAGTGAGCTAACCCAATCACAGAAAGACATACATGGTATGTACTCATTGATAAGTGGCTATTAGCCCAAATGCTTGAGTTACCCTAGATGCCTAGAACAAATGAAACTCAAGACGGATGATCAAAATGTGAGTGCAGATCGCTCATGAGAGACACAGCCAGAATACAGCAAATACAGAGGCGTATGCCAGCAGGAAACCACTGAACTGAGAACGGGACCCCTGTTGAAGGAATCAGAGAAAGAACTGGAAGAGCTTGAAGGAGCTCGAGACCCCATATGTACAGCAATGCCAACCAACCAGAGCTTCCAGGGACTAAGCCACTACCCAAAGACTATACATGGACTGACCCTGGACTCTGACCTAGGGTTGCAATGAATATCCTAGTAAGAGCACCAGTGGAAGGGGAAGCCCTGGGTCCTGCTAAGACTGAACCCCTAGTGAACTAGACTGTTGGGAGAGGGCAGCAATGGGGGGAGGGTTGGGAGGGGAACACCCATAAGGAAGGGGAGGGGGGGGGGGGATGTTTGCCCGGAAACCGGGAAAGGGAATAACGCTCGAAATGTATATAAGAAATACTCAAGTTAATAATAATAGTAATAAAAAAAAAAAAAAAAAGACCAAATAGAGTGTTATTGTGCAGTTTTGCAGGTAAATAATGGAAACTGATAATCATTATGTTAAATAAAATAATCCAGAAACCAAAAAAAAAAACAAAAAGCACATGTTTCTCTCATATGCGGTATCTGGGAATGACAAAAACAAAACAAAAAACAAAACAAAATAAAAAAAGCAAAAAATGTAAGAGGTACATTTCTAGGGATGAACAAGGAGAAGGGAACAGAATACAAATGTGAAAATAATACAAATGTCAATATGTTTAAAGTAAGTTCATCAGAGAATGTCCTTATAAATCAGTACTTTGTACAACTAATTAATACAAGATAAACTAGAGTGAGAGGAAGAATTAAGGGGTCCGAGCTAGAAAGTATCAAGTTAAGTGAAACAAGCAGGACAAAAACAATAAGCACTGTACTCCTTGATTATGTGATTTCTTTTACATCTCATTGAGTTCACCAATTTCTTTATGCCAATATTTTATTGAGTTAATGTTTACATTAGGGGTTATGCCTTAGATTCACCATGCATTTCTCTGGCTTAAACCCCAGTAATTTCCTCTCCTAAAAGGCCTCATGATTTTCAAACTTCTTTGATATTATTTAGCATAATTCATTGAACATCTACCTAATGGTTTTATTTTCTCTGTTTCTCTCCCACTTTTATTTTATCATAGATAGATACAGCAGTTTAAGGTATCTCTAGTAATTCTTTCCTGTTTAACCAGAAGTACACTGTGGTGATTTTTATCCTAATACTTCCAAAATACCACGTGGGATGCTCTATATGCGATTGCCACTGAAAATCCTCTGAATTTTTCAAACACATTTCCAATCTCCTGAACTTTTCAGGGAAGGGCATATTGAATTAAATCAGAAACATGATAGAATTTGCATGCGATTTCATTTGATTTAACTAATTTTAAATTTCCACACTCAGATGTCTCCTCCTCTCTCCCTCTTAAATATCCATTTGCGGAGGGGAAGGGGATGGTTTATGTAATTACTATTACCATTACTTCAGTTGGTATTAGGGGAGGCAAAGACAATGACATAGTTTCAATTGCCCTAAGTTCTGTGTATATTTTATTCTCTCTCCATTCTTTTTTGCAGTTGTTTCACATCTGGTTTGGTATTTAGTAATTAAGTGATGTGGAAGTCCCTTTCTCTTTTTAATTTCAGTCTGTCTCCACTCATTATTTTTAATTAAACAGAGTATGCGCCGTTGGATTTGTGTTTTTTAATCAAGAAAATGAAGCAGAGCAATTAGTACCTTGAAATTATGAGCAAACTGACACACATACTTCTCACCAGACATTGATTTTGTCCTGACTCTTTTATATTCTGAACAAAGACAGAAACTCATAAAAAAAAGAATCCTCTGCCTCGAATAGAGTCAACTGAGACAACGCAGACTCAGAGACACTAAAGCTAATTACCTGCAATAAGTGATTTGAGGCAGAGCCAGGACCAGATTGGGGAGCAAGCATATTAAAGCCACTATTAGAGAAGTCATGAAATGAGACAATAGAAGTGAGAGATAGAAAAGGCATGGAAGGAAATCATATGGGAGATTAAGGAAATTACATTTCTATTGTGATTTATTCTATGTAAAGTGAATGACCTTCTCTGGCCATGGTTTTGAATTTCGTGTTTATGAGTGAACACGGTCTTGCTCCGTATTTAGTGACATGCGGGTGAAACCTTTTTGTCCTCTGAGCCCCACCACCTTTCCTCATTCCTCCCCTCTTGTATAGATAATTATATACATGACAAGAAAATTATATGAATGTGTCAACTCAAAGAGCGGAAGTGCTGTGTATTGTCCTTATCTAGCTGGAAGCTCTGTTTTTCCAATGTCATAGCCTCTTCGTCAGTCACAGAACTGCTGGGTTGATCATAAATAATTCTTCAATTGATGAAAGGATGTGCTGTCAGAGAACACTTTGCCAACACTCATTGAATTGCTAGTCCCAGAAGGCCTGGACTTCATTTGGCTGGACGTCTCTATTTTGGTAGAAAGTAATTTCTTTTCAATAACTCATTATAATATACTAATAAATATGAATAATATGTCTTAGTATGTCTGTGACAAGGTTGCAGTAAGCTGTAAGAGTGGCTGAAAATGGAACATAATTCAGGAAGCATCCTGGATCTGTACTATTTCTTTTATATAAGAAAATGGTGATAATACTTAAGGGATGATAATGAAAGCATAATTAATTAAAAAGAACAGAGTGCCATGTACAATGCTAGCAAGCACTTGTGTTTGTTTGGAAAGCTCAATAAAACCGGAGAGAAAAGCAAAGTACTTCAGTCAAGTAATGTGACATTAAAATTTTATAGAGATTCTTTTTGATGAAAATTTTTGATCTGACATACCTTAAATATCTGTAGTGTTTTAAACAAGCTATGAACTTTAAACATCCGTGCATGTCAGTATATATTACTCATTAGGAACACACACACACACACACACACACACACACATGGATATGTTCTAGTTACTAAAGCAATGAGCAATGGAATAGGTTTCACTTACCATGAGAAACATTTTCTTACAGTAGTTTAATTAGAACATAATTTACTACTTAGAACTGATTGAAGGGCCATATAGTAGTCGTAGATTATGGAATAAAGGCTTTAGGCTTAGCATTCAGGTATTCAGTATGAGATAATACTACAAACATAGTTAGCCCAGGGAGCTGCTGTTTCAAACACAATGGAATGCCACGCCCTAATCTGATAGCTGAAGCTCATTTTCCTGCTTTAGAATATTGGTGTCATTTATCCCCTTTCTATCCTCTAAAAACAAAAAGGTTACACACACACACACACACACACACACACACACACACACGCATGCACACACGCACACGCGCACATGCAGACACACACGCAGACACACACACATCCTCATGAATAAATGAAAATATATTAATTTTGTGATCAGTGGAGAAAGAAGTTCAAAATGTTCAATTTTTAATGCTAAAAAGCAGGGGGAAGGGGATGGGATAGGGGGTTTCTGGAGGGGAACCCGGGAAAGGGGATAGCACTTGAAATGTAAATAAAGAAAATATCCAATAAAAATAAATAAAATGCCTCATGATACTTGATAGCTCACAAACACCATGCATTTGTCACGAATATGAGTCTCCTGCTTCCTTCCCATTCCCGATCTTTGCCTCTATATGAGACCTACATGACAGATCATTCTAACTAAATATCTGTTAGAAAGCAAAAGTAAAAATGTTTTACCTTTAAGTTATCATATTGCATCATTTAATGTTTGAATACAGAAGTATAACCCCAAGTTCTTAAAAAAGAAAAAAAAATATATTTGCTGAGATAGTTTCCAGGTGAAATAAGAGATTAAAGAATTAATCAAACAGTAACTACTGAGGAACTTCTAATCTATTGAGGCAGATTTGTCCGCTGGAGTAGAAAGATTTTGCATATTCTTCATGGCACATTTCAGTAGTCCATATTCATTAGGATAGTAGATTTTCGAGAGCAAAATATGTTTCACTGTGTGATTCTATTAACCGTGTTCTCCTTTTTTGTTATAAATCAACACAAAATTACATTGGCTAAATGCATGGGAAAATTGCCTCTCTTGCACAAATGATTTTGGTAATATCATACTTGTTACTAGCAGTTTTCCAAGTCATGTTTGCTTCTTGTCACCAGGAACCCATAAAATATATTCTCTCACTTAAATTTTGGCATTTTCATTGTGTATTTACTTTAGAAAATGGTTAGCATATAGGTGGATTTAGAGGGAGCAAAGGAAGAGACATTGAAATTAAATTAAGATATGAAAAATAAAAACAAGTTCTATGTTAATAACTTGTATAAGTGAACAGAAAATTTTAAAAGGAAAGTTTACAGTTTTTATAATATTGAAAGGAAATCTCAATTTCCTTAATAAATCAAGTCATTAAAAATCTAGCTTGAAAGGAAACACAAGAGAATATAGCTTAGATGGTTGACTTATAAAATTAAAAAAAAATAACCTCACCCAAAAGAATAAGAAAATAGAAAATGATTTTCGACTTGCACAAATTCTAACACTAATGCTAAAACTTGACTGACACTGTAGGAACACCAAACAAAAGCACAGAAATACGTAAACGTAAACCTTTATCAAATGTTATTATATTAATTTACATACATTAATAATAATATAAATGACCAATGTATTATATACAGGAATATAGGTCAGTCAATCTCATTTATGACACTTAAAGCATAAAGGAGAACAGTATTTCAGAAGAAATATTTAAGAAAGTAAAACTAAATAGCTGTTCTCACATAATGCGGGATGAAAGCGAATTACTTAATTTGATAAAAGATCTTCATGAATGCGCAGCCAGTAAAGAGGCACCTGGCCCAGTCTCATTTTTACCCCATTTGCAATCTAAATTCCATGGCAAAGTCATTTTCTTTTCAGTGGCAGTACTTGTCTGACCTTTTATTTTGGTGAGGAGCAAGCAGTAAAAATTTTAGAAGATAAGTGTATTTCAGTATGCCTCGTAGGACCGCTCGGTGATTTACATGAACACGGGGGTCAAGTATTGATTTATAATAAAGCACGCCTGTTTGTCAGTGCTTTCATTCTTAACGCACATGTTCCTTAAAATAAATATCAGGATCTATATAATTATCCCCCAAACTTTGACCTCTGTCTGACCTCCACTGTTTTCTAAAGGTGTTGCATATAGGTCTTGGAGGTATAAAGCACACAGGAGCTGGAGAATGTATTTGTAGCAATAAGTTCAAGCCTTGCCAAACAACTATCCTGATTTGCTTCCTGTTGCCATGACAAAGCATTCTGACCAAAAGAACCTTTGAAATAAATGGTTTGCTTGGCTGACACTTTCGTGTTGTCCATCAGTGAGGGAAGTCGTGACAAGGGCTCCTGAAGGAGGAACCAGTGCAAAGGCCATGAAGGGACACTGTTCACTGCCTTGCTCCCTGTACCTTGTTTAGCTTGCTTTCTGATATCACCCAGGACCAACTACAAAGGGGCGGTACCACCAATAGTGTAATGGGTCCTCCCATCAATAACCAATCACAAAGTGTTCCATAATGTTTCCTACAGGCCAATCTGAGGTAGGCACTTTCTCAAGTTGAGGTTCTCTCTCCCTAGACATCTCCTGCTCTTCTTAATTAATATACCAGTACTTGTGATATTAGGATACCTGTAATAGGTATAAAATTCTTTACCTTTATTGCTTAGTGTCTTAAATACTTGCCTTTGAAGATATAGAAATCAATTAATGTCTTAAGATGTTAATTTTCTTATCTACCATGCCTATTTTACTTGTCTGAAGTAAATACATGTGGGGATAACTAATTTTCTTGGACACATTAGGTTTCTAGTAATTGAAAGTTTAACTGGTTCTTTTGCAATGACAACAGGAAGATAAGTTGAGTAAAAACAGAGAGAGTTTATTTCCCACTTTAAAGCAGCAAATTTCTACCCAGGAAATTTTCCTTAAAGGACACATGAAAGGACTGAGGTAGACTTAGTTACTAGAGCTATGATAAGAGATAATCTTGACTTCTTTTCAGTTTAGATCAGGCAGGATGTTTTTCTAAGCACAGGATAACCAACACCCCACTTAACAAAAGCTTGTGAGGCTCAAAATATCAGTACCTGGCTTTTTGTAACAGAATGCACCATATAGTACACATATGCGCAGGGCTGACCAGATCAGTAACTGAACCGGATTTATGATTCATTTTACCATAATTTTTCTCTGCCAATTGTTTCAGGGCCATTTCTTCTGAGGTTTCTGCCTCTTGTTTTGTATCCATTGTTCCAAAAATGGAGTTGTTACTGCTCTGGCTGTCAGCAAAAGCATCAGGGGAGGTTATATGAATACTGAAGACAGGAGGAGTGTCAGTGTGAAACGATCTTGCCCAAGCTGCATAGACCTTTCTTTAAGGCACGTGGTCTTTCCACTAGCTTCGACTTTCTGACCTCAGACACATAATGCATAGTGGAAAATTGCTACAAGAGCACAGATTAGCCACAAAGAATGTAGCAGCTCTGTAATAAATATGTCACCATGCAAAATGACTGACTGTTGATGACCCAGTGAAGGAATTGGGTAGACCGGGTACCTATTTACTTGATTTATCTGACAAAGAATGTAATGGCCGTGATTTATTTAAGACAGTAATTCCCACATTTTTCAAAAATACAGTGAAGGAAATTCTTTTTCATGAGAGTACTTACGTGACCTAGGGTTTTCTTTTATCTTTCTATCAGGTGTTCCACAAATGAATCTGTTGTTTTGCTGTAAATCAGTATATAATTTAAGAGATGCAGACTGGATACGATGTATACATTCAAAAATTTCTACAGTCTCACTAAATTCATTACTATAAACATAATCACAATGTCCTAAATATGTGCTTTTAAAGAATCAGTTTCAAATGTAATATAAAAACCTTGCTCATGGCAAAGACATTTCAACCTTTCCTATATAAGCAGTAATTCATCTGCATAGTCCATTCTGTGTCTTGCCAAATAGTCTCCACTTCAGCATTATCGAGAGAACACACAAAGTCCTAAGTTAACATTGTGCAGGCAAGAGTTTTATTTATTTTATGTATACGAGTACACTGTAGCTATCTTCAGACACACCAGATCCCATTACAGATGGTTGTGAGCCACCATATGGTTGCTGGGATTTGAACTCAGGACCTCTGGAAGAGCAGTCAGTGCTCTTAACCGCTGAGCTATCTCTCCAGCCCCAGGCAAAGCTTCTAACTCTGCCCTACTAGATGTTTTTATTTATACTGTACTACAGATGTATATATTGTGGATGTATACTGTATAATAAATACTATCAGACTTAATAGAAATAACGTTGTTCCCAAAATGTCTTTGTTGTTAAAAAAAATCCTGACAATTATGAGGACCCAAGTTTGTTTCTGACGACCTATACGATGGCAAGAACCAATTGGAATAAGCTGTCTTCTGCTTCCCACTTGCATGATGGTGCATATCTTCCCTTCCCCCATGCAAAGAAATAAATGCAAGTAGTAAAGCAGAAATAGAGTACTCTCAAGGTTTCCGATAAAATTTCTCTATTATAATGAGTGGCGTAAAAAAATTAAGAGAAAAGGAAAAGGAAACAAACACACAAAGGTTCTTCATCTCATTCACTCTGTGGCAGCAACAAGTAGAGTATCAACAACATTTTTCTTGAAATCCTCCACAAGACGTACTCAAATCTATCTGTAGATATCCCAGACATATAGGCTGGTGTGCAGGCACTAGCTTTGGTCTTCGGTCTCTGGTTTTGAGTGCCAGGCATGGTGTTGCGTGTATCTCAGCATCAGGGAAGCAAAGGAAGCTAGATCTCTGAGGACCTGAGAACATTCTTGTCCATACAGTGAGTTTCAGACAAGCTAAATCCATATAAGGAAAGGAAGGAGAAGAGAAAGGAAGGAAGAAGGGAAGAGATAGAAAGACAGAGAGATAAAGGAAAGAAAAAGAGAGAGAGACGGGAAAAAAGACGGTAAGCAAGTTATCTCATGGAGAGATATGGAGGGCAACCTCTCAGAGGAGAAGGGAGGAAGGATGCAGGGAGCGGCCCTGGCAAGGGGAGAGACTGGGAGGAGGGCAAGGATCAGGATGCAAGATGAATAAATAAGTAAATGGAGAAAGTAAAAGATGAGCCCACCAGGTTGTTCAGTCATGGTCAACCACTATCTCAATATTTTCATTCACAAATAAACAAACTAAATTAATTAGTTGCCCTTAATGATTTTCTGGAGAATTGTTTGGAATTAAGAACAAATAATTTTATGTCAATGTGTTTTACCACATGGTGCCCTTCTCCTGAAATCGCATTATTCTATTTGCTCAGGAAAACTAATTAGCTATGATTATTTTTTTTCTCATCCATTGCCACATGTGATTGTCTTTTGTGTCACTTGAAAACGACGAGATTCTATTATGCACATGGTACGGTGACACCCGGGATTCAGCATAGGAAATGACAGTGCTGGTTTGTATTTGGGCCATCCTCATCTGTCCTCATTTTACATTCCTTTGCTTCATCCTCTTGTCCAATTTATTCTCTTCACAGTCTGCATTACCAGAAAATGGAAAAGGAAAGGAGATAGGGGCAAAATATTTCATTTTCTATGCAGGATGGTGTTCCCTGATTGGGCAAAGTAGAATGGTAATTTCTAGTTTCCTCCTGCCTCTTGTTGACTTCCAATTTCTTCTTCCTCTGTTATCTAGCATCTTGCCATCCTACAATTTAAAAATCCCTGCTTCTCTCAATGCATAACTCAAAGTGCTGACATAATCCTTTCAATAAGCTCATTTTTAATAAGCTTAAATTGTTATATAGTTTCTTTTAGTTTTAATATCTGCATTTCTTTTACAAGGAGAAAGATAATAGGAAACAGAATATTTGACTGCTTTAGGATAGTACATCGGTGAAAAGAGAGAAAAAGGTGAGAAAAAAACAAAAGCATAGAGTTTATTTTTCCATTAGATCCCATCCAAGTATGAGCCTAGCTCAGACCAGGCATTTCTCATGCCACGAGTGTTCTCTTTCTGGTGTTGGCTGACTTAACATAAACCTTATTGCCAAGAGGATATCTGTTTGGAGTCTTCAATAAGCATCGCAAGTTTCCCAGAGGATTTTTCATCCCGAATATTAAGATAAGAGAATTAATTAGGGAGAAGTTGTAAATTAAATTGTAGGAGCATACATTGCAAAAGAAAATAAATAAAATGAAACATAAAAGTGCCGAAGAAATCAAAACTGGTGATAATGACTTAACTATTACCCTTTTGTTCCCTGCTAGAATCCTAAGTGGAAAGGAATGACACTTTACCATTTCTTGCTGTAAAGCAGTGAGGGAATATCGAGCTGACCGCAACTCCCAAATTTTCCGGGCTTCACAAAACCTTTTCTTATTTCAGATTGTAGTAGGAAAATTCACGTATCACCCACTATCTGGAGACCTAAAGTGAGCATAGGGTAGATCTTTAATGCAGAGCTCTTCAAAATTTACCTGAGTCATGATAAAGAGTAAAACACAGCTGCCTCGTGGCAGCGTGCAAATATCATCTTCCCTTGGCTGACTGGGGTGGGGAGCGTGGGGGGAGGAGGATGAGGGTGGGAGGGGCCAGGACGATGGTGAGACTACAGGAGAGTGGTGAGCAGCAGCAGTACCTCTCAAGGAACAAACACAGAAACAATTGCCATAGAATTCTCACCCTAGCTTGCCTGAGACATATTATATTATAATTTGGTGAATTTTTCTTGTAATTTATAATGACTTATACATTTTATGTCGATAACGTGAAAACAGTTTGCTATTTAAATGATCACTTGCATTTGGTAGCCTCTAGTGATCAACCCTGTTATTAATTAAACCAAGAAAATTGGCAAACCATCTCTCAGGAGATCTACAGAAACTCTGGTTGCCACATTCATTCAGAGATGCCTAGGAAAATAGAAGCTACGCTTTCAGGTGGCAATGATTTAATATATATATTTTTATTAGTTCTTTCTAAGCGTGCTTTCAGGCCCTGGTTTTTGAAGAAAAAAAAAAGCTTCACATAAATCTGGATTGCTCTGATAATTGAGAAGGAAAGAAAGCTGTAATTTAATTTGCTTTTTCAGTGGCTGGGTAACAGCAAACCTCCCATAATGATGCTAACCACAGGAGGTCAGGGTGAGGGATGGCCCACTGGTGCTTTCCTTACCACAGTGACTTAGTATAGGCATCGCTGATGGATGGTATTTCTGTGCAGTCACTCTCAACTTTATTGAACTCCATTATAAAGGTTTATTGCAGAGTTCTAGCATAGGAAACAGCCAGAAAACCCTGAGGAAAACATTGTTAAATTGTGGACTAAATTGTTTATTTAAATGGAAGAAATAGTTTAGTATTAATTAGGGAGAAGATTATTTTTAACTGTGAGAGCTAGGGCTTCTGCCGTTTGTGGGGTTATGGCTGAAAATGCAACAGAGCAACACAAGGTAAGTTTTCGTAAACCACCCATTTGGAAGAGGGAGGCAAACAAATAGATTACTTTCACCGATTTCATCAAATTGTAGATTGGTATCTTAGCCATCTTTTATTGAAATTATTGATCCCAGTGGCATGGCATCTGTCGCCTTCCTTCTCAGCAAGGAGCTGGCTGTCAGTTTCACAGGACTCGAATTCTCCGTCAAATATTGATGCTAACATTAAACTGTTAATTGGCAGTGCAATTTGAGAAGTAGACCTTTGACTACAAAATAGAGTGTTTTTCTCTTACTGGAATTGATTTATCTATATACTTACATTCTTTGGGTTGATAAATATTCAATCGTTGAAAAAACAACTAATACAACAAATAATTAGATAATTGCATGTTGGCTAGTGGTAGCTCAATCACTTTCAGATTTCCACATGCTTAAGGCTGGTATTTTCTCTCAAATTAGGACATTATTACAATAATTGATCCCAGCACTCAGGAGGCAAATGCAGGAAGTACTCTGAATTTGAGGCCAGACTCATCCATAGAATGAGTTCCCCGGATAGCCAGGGGTACACAGAGAAGCATCTCCTGAGAAAACAAACAGCAACAACAACAACAACAAAACAACAACATGATTACTATATAATTACACCTAAAATTACATTATTTTCATTAAACAAAAAAAAAAAACTCGACACATTGAAGTGACTATATCAACTTTTTTCATTAATAATATAAAAGGCTGAGAGGTAGAGCAACTTTTTGTATGGATAATAGATGAAAGGTATATAAAAATATTAAATCCAAGTCTCTGGCAATGCTGGCCTTAGTCCGTAAAGCGCAGTATAGATCAAAGTCATCCATAGTTTTTGATGTTAGTCAGACATGGGCTGAGCAAGGACCCTGGGCATCTTTGCATATTCATGCTGATGGAGCGAAGAATGCATAGACCTCCTGGCTCTTTTCCCAGGATGTTCATCTAGGACGCGGAAGTATAAAGAATGTAGTAAGGATTCTCCCATCAAGTAAAAGAGTTTGCTCCCTCTGACCTCCACTTGTAGATCCCGACTCAGGAATAATGCAGACTGACTCTGGGCCTACACATCACCTCTCAGTGACATAAGGGCTAGCGTAAGCTAATTAAGTATTCAGAATAAAGTTAAAAGAATGTGGCTGGTCCTAGTAACTGTATTCAGAACACCATAAAATTCTATAAAATATTAACCTTACACAAAACACGTTCCTAAATTAGCTTCTAATTTATGGAATCATATCTGGATACTTGAGGGTCTATCTAACTTGCCACTTCGCCTTGCTGTTTTTATTCCTTGTCTTGGAGCAATAAGCATTTTTATTAATCATTAATGGCACGTAGCAACAGAGGTTATTAGTATAACACATACTATTCAGCCAAATATATTTGACTGTCAAATTTATTACGTTGTACTTTCAGATTTCCACATGCTTAAGAAAATAATGTAATTTTAGGTGTAATTATAATATAATCATGTTTTGTTGTTGTTGTTGTTGTTTGTTTTCTCAGGAGATGCTTCTCTGTGTACCCCTGGCTGTCTGGGGAACTCATTCTGTGGATGAGTCTAGCCTCAAATTCAGAGTACTTCCTGAATTTTTGAACTCCTGAGTGCTGGGATCGATTATTTTAATAATATCCTAATTTGACAGAAAATACAAGCCTTAAGCATGTGGAAAGCATGCGCTACCTCTCAAATTAGGACATTGCTACAAAAATTTCCAAGAAATATTTGTATATGTAAATATACATGTATATAATGTATATATGTAAATGTATACGTGGAAGTTTTTGTATATGTATATATACATATATATGCACATGATGTGAATGTATGTGTATGTATGTTCATAAAACATACAACAAAAATGATTAGGTCACTATCAATCAATCAATAATTGAAGTTTTTATTAAGAAAACTTGCAGAAATTCAAGATATGTTTACCACGCATTTTAAAGCACATGAGCATTTTGGATACTGTGAGAATGAGCACAGCTAGGCATCCGCTTTGTGCCATCCACCCGGGACCTGCCCAATAATAGTAGAGCGAGTACAATGTTCTAAGTTTCGGCTTGACTCTTTCCAGTCTGTACTTTTTCCATGAATTCAATCCTTGTGAATTATAAAGGAGCCTCAAGATTTGTTCTTTAAATTGAGACTTTGCGTAGGCAACTACTCCATGTTATTGCCATCATTGGAGAATAGTGGTGATATTATTCATATAAAATTTCAAGAATCAGATTTAGAATATTGCTTGTACAATAACCAATACATAATGATCTTTTAAAGGTATCTATAGACACTATGACACTATATTGTGTCAAAATATTAGCAAATTTTAAAACAACTGTATGGCTAGAAACTTAATATCAGCTATAGTCTTGGTAGACACAATTTCAGTAGTCATACAAGAGTAGACACATTAGTGAATGCATTCTTTTTGTGTCCACACGGTGACCCTTTTTCTTCTTTCGCTTTTTAGTTATTTTATTTTTAAGAGTTTCATTTATAAGTACTGTTTTCACATCATCTATGACTCCCTCTTTCCCCCAAATCTTCCTCGATCTTTCCTCAAGGTCATGGTCCCACCTTCTGTAAATACTCTATGTATTAACTAAAGACTCTATTGCATGTTGTTCATTTGTACTTCTGTTTAGAGCTGAGCAGTTGGGTCTGAATAAACTGGCAGGGTCATCCCTCAAGAACACTGATTTCCCTATTGCCACAGTTTAAACTGCCTATAGCAAGCCCATTGTCTAGGAGTGTAGTCTTGTGAGATTTCCCCATCAATGATGGTATGCTAACTGGTATTGTTATACAAGGACTGCATCAGCAACCATGCCTACCATGTTGTTTAAATGTCATGGTGTTATTCTCTCTCTTTTGGGTCTGAGTTACCTGACACAAGATATTTTCTAGTTCTATCCAATAGCCTAAGAATTTCATGAAGTCATGTTTTAAAAAGCTGAGTAGTACTCCATAGTGTGAATGTACTACATTTTCTGTATCCATTCCTCTGTTGAAGGGCATCTGGGTTCTTTCCAGCTTCTGGCTATTATAAATAAGGCTGCTGTGAACATAGTGGAGTGAATGTCTTTGTTATTTGTTGGAGCATCTTTTGGGTATATGATCAAGAGTGGTATAGCTGGGTCATTAGGTAGAACTATTCTCAATTTTTTGAGGAACTGCCAGATTGATTTTTAGAGTGGTTGTACCAGTTTGCAATTCAACCAGCAATGGAGGAGTGTTCCTCTTTCTCTGCATCCTTGCCAGCATGCACAAAAGTAGTCTCTTACTTTCAGAACAGAAAAAGGACCAATAACAAGCACCATACGCTCCCTATCAGAATACTTTGCAGTTTATAAGCCATAGACAGCAGCTGGATTTCAGTTGCCTTTAAACTATCTGCAAACGCATACATGACTTGCTGCATTCTGCTGGGATTCTAACTTCAAAAGAAGTAAAACATGTTGAGCTGCATATGCTCAATCACTGTTAGGTAAAAAACGTGGTGCTCTGTTACCCACAAGACGTTCCAAGAATCCAGTGACGCTCAGACAACATATTGTATCATTGAACATTAATAGGGCCTTCTTTGTCTTATTGTACTTGGTTCAGATAAAGAAAACCTTCCTTCAGTACTGTCTTGAATAAAGTGTTAAAACGATGATATGATAAAAAAAAGTCCACATACTCTCTCTCTCTCTCTCTCTCTCTCTCTCTCTATATATATATATATATATATATATATGTAGACTATAGTTTTAATAGTTTAAGAGTTTACATGCTATAGCTTCAGTTTCTAATGCTTATCATGAAGCAATTTTTTATAGCAGAATTAGGAAATCCGTATCCATGTTGCAAGTAGCAAACACAGCTGATTATATGAGTGTGTGTTCGTGTGTGTGTGTGTGTGTGTGTGTGTGTGTGTGTGTGTAGTATAAATTTTCTCTGTGTTATTAGAAAACCTTTAGATGTCAAATACAGAGGTAGATGCTAGCAGCAAACCACTGAACTGAGAATGGGACCCCGTTGGAGGAGTTAGAGAAAGGACTGAAAGAGCTAAAGGGGTTTGCAACACCATAAGAACAACAATGCCAACCACCCAGAGCTTCCAGGGACTAAGCCACTACTCAAAGACTATACATGGGCTGACCTGGGCTCCAGTTGCACATGTAGCAGTGAATAGCCTTGTTGGGCACCAATGGAAGGAGAAGCCCTTGGTCCTGCCAAGGTTGGACACCCAGTGTAGGGGAATGTTGGGGGGAGTGGTAAGAGGGGGTGCATGGGAGGGGAACATCCTTATGGAGGAGGCAGGGAGGGGATAAGGGGATGACGGACAGGAAACTGGGAACGAGAATAACATTTGAAATGTAAATAAAGAGATATATCCAATTTAAAAAGAGAGAAAGAAAGAAAGAAAGAAAGAAAGAAAGAAAGAAAGAAAGAAAGAAGACCTTTAGAAATACTAACATGCATCCTACACTTGGAAAAGTACAATTCTTTCTGAAATAACATTGGCTCTATTTCCAGAAAAATCTCAACAAACATAATTTTCTACTATTTTTAATTTAGCCAATAATTTATGCCATGTGATTTATAACAAACAAAGTCAACCTATCCCCTGTGTATGCTGACATTGGGTTCCACATATGAAATAGTAAATGAAGTTACCTCAAAGTTATATAAAATATCACAAGGTGACTCAAGAGAAGCAAATATGACAGGGCCTGAATGTTCGTATTTGTAGCTGAGGGCTAGTAATTCATTTCCTGAACTACTTTATAGATGATTGTTCTAATTCTTTTGGCTCTACTCAATAAATTTCTATTTATACTTCAAGATAAAATTAACTATTCCCTTAACCACTTTTAGATACAAGTAATAATTAAAACTACTATGCAATTTAACAGCTTAATGCTGTTATAAACGTTTGATTTCAAAATTTAATTTACCTATTGTGAGAAATATAGCTTACATTATATTCTTTCACAAATAGTAATCTTTGCAGTTTGACATTTTAATTTTAGAAGATATATATATATATATATACTTATATATATTGTCTTATATAGACATGATTATTCAAAATAAACCAGTGTTCAGAACTTTTGCAAAATCAAAGGCGACAAAGTATTTTATAGCATTTTATGTAACTAGAAAGTTTAGCAACTGTTGTAATCATAAAATTTTTATCACATAGAGAACAAAATTAGCTGCATTTTCAAGAGGAGTGCAGCATGCTATGATGCTTGCTGGAGTGAGTACTTTTTAATGTGATGAAGCATGCTGAGTGCCTGTACAGTAGTTGTATGTCTGAGCAGTAATTGTTGAGAGGACACGAAAGGAAATGGAGGTAGATAATGGAGGTAAGTATAAATATTTTTCACTATATACCTGTATGAGATTTTGAAGAGCAAAGGAAAGAGTTCAAAGTTATCAGAATAAAGTTATAAATCTGCTGTTAATGAAGGGCAGGATCTACTATACCCCAAAATTGTGTAGATACAACTTTGACTCCTTCTTCTAAGGGTTAACTCAGTTATACAAGTCAGTGACTCGGCTAAAGGAAACCCATAGGAAAGCAGACTGGTGTCCGATGAGGTAGTTTTCCTTCCCATAATTCCTGCTTCCCAGTGCATTCTGACAAACTACCATGTGTTTCTGCTACATCACCAAGTTCCCACCTACCTTCCTAAATTCCTACACTACTAAGTTCTGACTCTGAGAGGCATAATGAGTTCTTTTCCCCTCTTCTTTCTTTTTCTTTCAGATGCTGTCCAGACCTTAAGGAAATTTGTAAAGTCTCCAATCCTTTAAGCTTTCAGTTCTCTAATCTCCCCTCCTTGCCAAGTCACTGACTACCTTGCCTGTTTATCCCCTCCACGCTTCTCCTCTGGGTAGCTGTGATATTTATAGTTTGCCTGCCCTGGTATTTTTATTTTAAATTCCAATAAATTTTTCTCACATTTCATTTTGAGCCATTTAGTTGAGTCTTTTACTAATGAGACTAGAATCCCAGGAAGGGATCCCTTCTACTGACACTCCCAAAGTTGCTTCTAAGTAACACTTTGCTCTTGATTTTTTAATTCCTTAAGTAATGCAAAAAAAAATTGATTCTGAACCCCTAGATAATATCAAAACCTTCAGCCACCCTTCAAATCTGTTATAAGAAAATGTATGTTTTAACATACAAGGATGACCACTAGAAAGTTTTAGCTACAGCTTTTATGAACTAAATTTTGATTTCCTTAGTAATATGATAACTGAAACAGTCAACAGTAGCCTGTTTCCTGTGTAAAAATTGTAGATCACCTCTGGAACGTTCTATTCTATTGGGATCAATATTTTTGTTCAATTATTTATTTATATATTTTCATTTTTAAATGAATTAATTAATTTACTTTAAATCCCTATCTGATCCCAGCTTCAATTCCTTCCACTCCTCCCAATTCCCCTGTCTCTCTTCCCCTCTTGAGAGAAAGGAGGCCTCCCATTTTTATCAACCCTCCTTGGAATATCAAGTTGCAGTAGGACTAGGCAAGTCTCCTATTAAAGCTAGGCAGGGCAGTCCAGTTAGGATAAAGGAGTCCAAAAAGCAAGCATCACACTCAGAAATAGCCCTTCCCCAACTGTTAGGGGTCCCACATCAAGACCAACTTACACATTTGTTCTGTATATGTAGAGAGCCTTGATCTATCCCATGCATACTCATTGGTTTGTGGTTCGGTTTCTGTGAGTCCCTATGAGCCCAGATGAGTTGATTTTGTAAGTTTTCTTGCTGGGTCTCTGACCCCTCTGGCTCCTACAATCCTTCCTCCCCCAATTTTAAAAGAAATTGCATCCCTCAGGTTGCTCAAATGCCTGCCTCCATGGAGTATAATACCAATCATAGCCATCATCTAAAAGCATCTTCCAGCATATTGAGATGACTTTCAACTAAGAAGCTAGTCAGAAAATTGAATGGAGGTGTGTAGCAGTGGAGAATGGGGAACTGGGGGTAGCCACTAGTAAGTCCCAGATGCCAGGGAAGCAAGAGGTTCCCAGGACCCAGTAGGGATGATATTAGCTGAAATACCCAACAAAGGAGAGATAGAACCTGTGAGACCCATATCCAGTGGATAGGCATGGCCCCCATTTGAGGGATGGGACTACCCACCCATCTCAAAAATATTGACACAGAATTGTTCCTATCTAAAGGAAATGCAGAGACAAAGAGTGGAGCAAACTGAAAGAAAGATCATCCAGACACTGCCTCACCTAGGAGTCTATCTCATTTGTAGACTCCAAACCCAGACACTGTGTGGTGCCAAGAAATGCTTGCTGACAGAAGTCTGGTATAGCTTTCCTCTGAGAGACTCTGCCAGATGCTCACAGCCAAGCATTGGACTGAGCCCGGAGACTCCAGTGGAAGAGTTAGGGGAAGGACTGAAGAAGCAGAAGGGGATTGCAACCCCATAGGAAGAAAAACATCAACAAACTGAATCCCCAGAGTTCCCAGGGGCTAAACCACCAACCAAAAATTATACATGGAGGGACCCATGGCTCCCATTGCAAAAGTAGCAGAGGATGGCCTTATCTGGTATCACTGGGGTGGGAGGCCCTTGATCCTTTGGAGACTTGATGCCCCAGCATAGGGGGATGCCAGGATGGTGAGGCAGGAGAGGGTGGGTGATTGGGGGAGTACCCTTATAGAGTCAGGGGGTGTGGGGATGAGATAGGGGGTTTTCAGAGCAGAAGCCGGGAGAGGAGACATTTAAAATATAAATATTAAAATAACCAATGAAAACAAATAAAGTCAGACCCAGTCATACCGAGACCACCAGTCCTGCAAAAGTAAGGCTAGTTAAGGGTAACTCATTGATTTGGAAAAACTAACCACAACTGTTTGTGGTTGGATTTCTCTATCTTTGTTATTTTTCTCAGGGTACGTTACACACCTCTAACAATCTGACTCTTCTATTGTCTTCTCTATTCTTCCATTCCTTACTGTCTCTTACTCCTACCCCTCTTCTGTCCTCTCATTACTCTTTTCATTTTGTTTGTTTCTAAAACTTGTATTAAGATCTCACATTTTATATGGAAAAGTTAATATGCACAATCAGTTATATTTCATGATGTGTTAGCAATTCTATTTGATCAATCTGGCCTTAAATAACTTAACATTGGCACCCGTGGGTACATTGTATAGGCAAGTTGGTATTGCACATGGCAGAGTTTGGAGTGGAGTAAAATTAATGTTAAATGTTTATGTTTGAGAAATAGAGCACTAGATAAATAAAACAGGAATGTTTCTGATTTTTACTAATCAATAACTATAGTTAATTATTTCTCTACCAGGAATAAGACAGATCTAAATATATAGAATATGGTGAAAAAGTGAAGCTTTATGAAAATTACAAAAAAAATATGAAGAAACAGCTTGGGAGTGTACCCAGTGTTGGGCAATCGCAACGTTTGAACAGAAGATTATAATAAAAGCAATAGAAAAAGAAAAACAAGTTCTGAAAGTGAATAATGATTAACAACAAGAGTATATAAGGCAGAAGAGAAATGGTAGAAATATGACTAGTAGTTTGGCCTCCTTTGAAGCCCTAACATTTCACAGTCTATTCTGTTGCCATATTTCTGTATATATTGTGTCTCTGTATGGAAACAATTTTGTAAGTTATACATTGACCCCAGGAACCACTGAGGAGACACATTTTCCCGTTACAAGAATTAAATTAAAACCCATAGGAGAACTTTCCAAGTTTATGCCAGAGCCATTAATAATAATAATATAGAATTTCCCAATATATTTTCCTGTGAACCAGTAGAACTGGAACATGGAAATTCCCATTCCCAGAATCATATTAGACCACTAGTCGTTGTCTCAGAATGAAATGATACCAAGCATGAGAATGAGAATTTATTTTCTTATAGCTACATTTAGAAGAAATTATGCTTCCAGACTGAATGATGTGCAGTTTAATTTAATTCTCAGTTGGGCATCTTGGGCACTAATTGGCTTTGGAATTAGTTTGCATGAAGAAAAAGATGTTTTTGAATCCTTACCTCACCCACACCCACAGGAAAGTATTCAGTTATGGAGAGTGCAAAGATACATGACCTAATTTCCATGTGTAGAGCAATGTAAATGCTGAAAGCCAACAATGCTATCGCCACCGGATACCTGCTGCAGCTTTGTGATTGGAAAATTTCTACTGCCATGCTAGGTTACTGCTACATTTTTTTTCTACAATGAGCAAAATAAATGAACACACAGTAATCTCATAGTATCTATGATAGGGACTGGTTCTCCAGGAGAGATAGAGGACATGAGAAACTATTAGTCTCCATGTCTCAGATGAAATGGTACTATATTTGCATATAACCTACATATATTGACCTGTATCTCTAAATCTTCAATAAACTACTTGTAGAATTTAATACATTTGGGAGGGACTCTTGTTATTGCCAGACCTACTGCCTCCTTCAGTGTATTCCAGAAAACCCTTTGCTTTTTAAATGCGCTGTGTAATTTTAATATAAATAGTCATTCCAATGCATTGCTAAAGAAAATAATGACAAGAAAATATGTCCCCATACATAGTCAAGATGCAAATTTTGAAACTTGTTTCTGATCCACAGTCCTTAAGGTTGACAGACATTGAAAACAGTGTTAATATTAAAACTGAAGTGTCTTCCTTTTCCCCAAGGGTCGTTTGTTGAAGATTTCAGCCCTCGTTGGTAAATTTAACCAGGGATACATGACTGGAAATGATGGCTTTGACTTAATAAATGTATGAATTCATTGCTAGATTCTGTGATTTGTTCTCAGTATTGGAGAGAAATGGAATTTGTTGGAGTCAGAGATAGTGGAAGAAAGTGAGTCAGTGGAACTATGTTTGGGGTGGGGGTGGCTAGTTTTTTTCTGTCCTTTCTATGCTCCGTCTTTACTACCCGGTCTTGCTGTAGTAAATAGCTTTCTTTTCTACTGCACGCTCCTACTGCCATTATACGCTACATCACCACAGACCATGAGCAAGTCAGTCCATCCTGCCTCTAAGCTATAACTCAAAATAGGTAGTTCATCAATTAGGCTACCCACACCCCGAGTTTGTTGGAGTGATGAAATGTTTGACAAGAACAGTAAAGAAACGACAATTTGATTCCATAATAAGAAGTAGAAAGTATAGTAAAATTTAAATTTATGTTTTATTTTTAACATAAGAAAACTATGTAGATAATATTTTATCATCTAGAGAGTATTAAGAACTACATGAGTGTGTCCGTGAAGCGGGGGAGGCAACACAAGTCAACAAACAAACATAAAAGCATTAGAAACAAAACCTAAAGTAAAAGAAATAAAGAAGTCATGGTATGGCGATAGATAATTGGGTTTGAATTCTGTGTGGATCACAAAAACAAAACAAAGTAAAACAAAACAAAACAAAGTAAAACAAAACAAAACAAAGCAAAACAAAACAAAACAAAGCAAAACAAAACAAAACCTTTGCTTTGTGCTTAAGAGCAAACCAACATTTGCTTTGCCGTTATTCTATTCAGAATAATCCCTGGGAAAGGCAGGAACTTTCATGGTTCTTAATCTTTAAAATTTTTTAGATTGACATTCGAAGTAGTAGGTTTCATGCTGACATTTTCATGCATGTAGTGTATCATACTTCTATCTTATGGAATTTAATCACAACTTCCCTCCCCCATTTTCCCACCTCATTTTTTTTCTCCTCAGAAGAATCCCTTCTTGTGTTATTATATAGATTCTATTAGCATATCTATTTCCTCACTCCTTTACTTCGTGTCATTTCTCATTATATACTTTCTAGTTCACACACACACACACAACTATACATACATGTGTAAAGATTTTGTAGATCCTATATATATGAGGAAATATATAATATTTGTCTTTGTAAATATGATTTATTTCACTTAACGTAATTGTTTTTATGTTGTATCCACTTTCCTGAAATATTATGATTTCAATCCTCTTTCTGACTATAAGAAAGTATGTTTCTTTATCTATGTATTTGTTTTCAGTGAAGTTACCATACCCTGGCTGTTGTGAGTCAACATTAATGCATGGATAGAAGACCTACAAATAAACCCCCAGAGCCCCAGTGACCTAATTATCAAGAGCTGTCAGAAATAAGAGTTGGATAAAAGACATCCCCACAAATTTCAGTGGAGAAAGTAAATTTCCATGTGAAGAAGAAAAAAAGTATATCTGTCATTCTCAACAGGACAATAAACATGGGTATGAAGGTGGATTTGCTTCAGTAAGAAATGTCCACCAGAGGCTCATGTATTTGATTACTTGGTGACCGGTTGCCCATGTTGTTTCAGAAGGTAAGGTTGGAAATGTGGAATTCCTTGAAACTTTGGATGAGGAGGCCACTGGATGCTATAAGCAGAGCTTAAAACCCCATTTTAGTAGGAGCTTAGACAACAGAACTGTAAGAGTAACACATCTCAATAGGGTGCAATCCATAAAGTTTTGTAGGTAATAAGTGGACTCTACTTGGAAAGAAGCTAGAGCTCTTGTGACACTTTGACAATAAATCTAGCTTTATTCCATCGATGTCCTGAGAATTTGTGTGAGGCTACATTTAACAAACAATGGACGGGGATGGCACCAAAAGACATAGAAAAGCCCACAAGTCCTCCACCCTACACAAACAACTATAGGAAAACGAGGAAAACTGGAAGGTGGGGAGGTGGCCTTCCTAAGGGACTAGCATACCAACTGGTTGTCCAAGACCAAATAGTCAGCTCAGAAAACTTACATACAGATAACATTAAATGGATTGAACAAAATAGAGTTAGCAATGATAATAAGCATTGTGTCATGTGAAATAAGTCTGTCACAGGAACTCAAATATATTCTGTTCTCATTGTTTCAAAATCTAAAGCATTTAAATATCTTTCCATAATGAGCTTAGTTTGTCTAGCCACTAGATTAGATCAAAATAGACATGTTCTAAGGATATTATATAAACTTTTCAAACTACTCATGAGAATATGTTATCTCTCACAAATCATGGAGGTTCCATTAGAAAAGAGGAATACATTTCCTGAGTTGTTTAATATTGGGAATCACTAAACTTTGTGAATGCAATTACATACATCTGACTTAAAATGTAGCATTTTCAGGAAATGATATTTGTCTATGAATGTCTTCTTTTATCAGAAATTATTGGAAGCTCACTACAGAAAGCAGCATCTCTGTAAGTCCATTAAGCACTTAAAATCAGTCTAGTTAAAACTGAATTATTCTTCAAATGGAATATGAGTGCTAGATTTGAGAACAGAGTTTTTTAAATGAATGTTCAATGGAAAACTTGAGTGAAAAAAATACCCAAAGTTATATTTGAATAGTGGCAAACTTTCACCTTTAATATTTCTGCTAGCAGGTGAGACAGAAGACAGTGTGTTTGTAGACTGTGAGACTATATAAAGTAAGCAGTTTGAGAGTGCAATGCCTGTAATTTTCTGTTTAAGCTACAAAATGAAGGGCAAATACTAGCAAATGTGTTGAAGTTTAAAAGAGAGGCAGAAATAAGTTTCTTCATCGTAAGCTTGGCAACAGCCAATGACCTTGACATTAGGTAACATATCTGTGTCTTAGCTGACGCTAACATTTGAGCATTAGCAGGAGAACACTTTTTTTTTCTAAAGGAAGCGTTAGAGTAAATCGGTGAAATTGATTAGCTTATTAGAAACAAATCTTTCTTATCTATTGAGTAACAGAGCCTGTTTATTATAAAATGAAAAAATAACCATTCTATGTAAGGAAGAACACAAGAAGAGCTTTTCCCATGGCAGCGGTTTGCACAGGGATCCTGCAAAACAGTTGGTACTGAATCTTCTTAAGTGGCTTCTACTTGGAAGGTGTATTTATTGACAATTATGAAGCATTTTTTCTTATAGAAAACAAATGCTTATGTAAGTGGAGAAATCAAGCCCCAGTTTAATTGTTGTCAAATCAACAAGATTCAAGCGAATGCAATATTTTCATTTATACCAATGCTAAAAATTATATCAGTGCAAAACATCAGCATACAAACAAACTTCTCACTTTATCAAATAAACATGCCTTTACTTTCTTACATGAGAATTAAAAGTTTCTACTGTATCACAGGACAAAATGTTATTTCCATATTAAATATTCAAAACAGGTTTCAGCCTCGTGGATTAGCTAAATGATGTCATGACAGTGCTTTTGAGTAATATTTTAAACAATTTTTACAGTGTTATAGCTGTAAGGTTTTTACAGTCAAAACTTAATTCCGAGTGACTATTTTGCTCTTTGTAAAAGATATCACAAAACCACAGTTACCCAAGGGAAGTGATTCCATTCCAAATACACTCAATTCTGGGGATCTTATTTTAATTCTACTCCATGATCACTCAATTTAGCTTTCAAATTGTTTTATTTCTGTTGTTTCTGTCTTGGACTCCTTTCAACAAATTTAGATTGTTTTCCTGGCTTGTGGAGCTTTCTGGCTTCACTTGTCTCCACAAAATGAACAAATACTCAAAATTTGTGCTAACTAATAAAATGGGCATCCTCATGCAGAGATTTTTGAAAATCTCTTTTCACCAAAAAGCTATATTTACCCCGGATTTTGGTGAACCGTGCTATACTGTGGTGGGAGCATAATTATTTGGAGAGGAGATTAGAGGATGATAAAAAGCACGCGTTGTGTTGGCAGGGAGTATAAGAACATGAACCGTCTTTAGTTAGTCTCATGTTGATATAATCCAAACCAGTAAATTTGGGGTTTTGTCTAATTTGCATTGTGCTGATCGTTTAAAACCGGAGATCCTTGAAAACCAACTGAAAAGCAGGCAATTCTATTAGAAACAACAAGGCTAGACAATCTATAGAAGTAGAAAAGTACCTAGACAGTATTAAAAGTAGAAGGGCAATGACCAGAGGATGGTAAATGCGTGTGTAGAAGAGAAGTTGATTAGTATGGGGCTGGATGGTGACAGATTAGAGCAAGCAGAGTTCTTGAAAGATTACTCCCAGTCTTGTAATAGCAGAAGTACATTTTTGAAGAAGTATATCTTAATATATATGCAATATATAATACATAATATGCATAATATATAACATAATCTATGTAATTGTTTTGAATACTCTAGCAAAGACATACAGATATTAGAATTTAAGCACCACTAATAAACATGACTGCCTTTTGGAGTGTTAGCATGGGAAACTACCTTTCTAAAAATATCTGAGGTGTTAGGGTTTATGAAAATAATTTAAAATAAGTCATACAAGGTCAGTGAGGTGACTCATCAGGTAAAGGGGATTGTTGCCAAGGCTGATGATGTACGTTCTATCTCTGGGCCTCACATTGTGGAAGGAAGGAATCAATTTCTGGGAGCTGTCTTCTCCTATCTACAAATGTATGTGCTTCAAAATGTATGAATTCATATGCATACACACTATGTATATGTATAGATATAGATGTAGATAGATAGATATGTAGTAAAATAGTTTTCAATAAAAGGACACCATAGAATACATTGTAAATCATTGGATAGTAGTTTTTGTCTAGGATTACTTGAACTGAAGCCATTAAAAATGTTTGAGTAGAGAGAAACAGTTGTTTGGACTGAAGAGTTCTGTCTTTCATTGCAAAGGAGTATCTGCTTTTGAGACCCTTTCCTCTACTGGTTTGCTTAGTCCAGCCTTTATACAATGGTGGGTGCCTAGTCTTATTGTAAGGCAATATGACTTTTTTGCATTTTTTTTCTTTTTTCTTTTTTTTTTTCAGAGCTGGGGACTGAACCCAGGGCCTTGCGCTTGCTAGGCAAGCGCTCTACCACTGAGCTAAATCCCCAACCCCATAATATGACTTTTTTTGATTGATATCCCTAGAGAGAACTTCACTTTCTGAAGAGAAAAGTGTGGGGGGGAGGAAAAGGGAGATCAGAGGTGAGGAGAGATGGCAGGTGACAGGGGAGGAAAACTACAGCTGGAATGTATAGTGCAAAATAATAAAATAAATAAAACAACAAATAAACAAACAAACAAAAATAGACCAAGTCTATAACCATAGGCAACTTTTAAAAGGAACAGGTTATTTTAACTTATGTTCCAGACAGATAAATTTAACATGGCAGAGAGGTGTAGCAGAAAGCAGAGGAATCTAAAAGATGTAGTTATTTTCCTATAAATACATAATCGTTTATCTCCTAATCATTTATTAAGTGATTGATATTTTATTCTTGAACATGTGACAGAAGACTTCTTTAATAGGTATAATTCCCAGTGATCAGAAAAGAATCTGAGGTGATTAACTTGCACAAATCCATTTTTGTAGGATTTCAGTGCCTCTGGCATATGTACAACGTACATAACCATGCAAACGGACATAACATTGGCTTTGGCTGGCATGGGTGTCAAGGAAGAGTCTAATGAACCATGATTATGCACTTAGAAAGGGCATTTCATGCACTGGCTCTATACCACCTTTATGGAAAAGGTGAATGGATCATCATAAGTTAGGTGAACAGTACAGAGTTTATAGTAGTTCTTGGTAATGTATATGTATATCTCTGACCTCCCTGAACACCTCTTTGTATCCAACATGCCATGTTGGAGAATCGCAGTGCCTTAACCTAAGGTAAATCAGGTATTGGTTTCTCTGACTATGCCAGCTCAAACTCTGGATCTAGGTATTGAACCCTAACCCTGACTATCTGAGAACAATGTTTCTTCAGACAACTGCCTACCATTGAAGTCTGAGAAACTGTGAACTTTCAACTGTAATAGGGATTGTTCTTGTGTCTGTGACAGAACATCTCACACAGAAGTTTTAAAAGGAAAGAATAGGTAACAATTTGAGGGTGCAACCATGATGGGACATCTATGGTAGCAGCTTGCAATGTTTTACCTTCAGTTAAGAAGGAGACATGAATACTGGTCCTCTGCCCACTTCTATCTTTTTAGCACTTCAGTTTCACATTTCTTTCTCAACTAAGCCTTTCTGCAAGGAAATGCATAGTCACACAGTTGCACATTTCATGATAGATCTATCCCTATTTAAGTTGAAAATAACTATTAATTCTTACATATACTTGATTATATGTATTTTCCCTGTGTGTTTTTGTGTCTTCCATAAAGTCCAAATACTACACGGAACATTTTTTTCATTGGACATTTTAAATGTTATTCCCTTTCCCAGTTTCCTGTCCAAGAGCTCCCCTGTCCCTTCCACCTTTCCTTCTTCTATAAGGTTGTTCCACTTCCAATTCACTGCCTGCTTCCCGCCCCCCACCATTCCCTTACACTAGGCGTCCAACCTTGGCAGGAACAAGGGCTTTCCTTTCCTTTGGTGCCCAACAAGGCCATCGTCTGCTACATGTGCAGCTGGAGCCCTGGGTCAGTTCATGTATAGTCTTTGGTTAGTGGTTTAGTTCCTGGAAGCTCTGGTTGGTTGGCATTGTTGTACTTATGGGGTTGCAAGCCCCCTCAGCTCTTTCAATCCTATCTTTCATTCCTCCAACAAGGGTCCTGTTCTCAATTACTGAACACTTTCAAAGCAAGTGTCTCTCTTTTTTATTTAACTGTACACAAACCTGCTCTTTTTATTCCTATTCCTGCCTGTACCCTTTGCAATAACTAATCTATTCTTTGTTTCTAAAATTTTATCATACACAAAATATTATGTTTATGGAATTTTATTACTTTTATTTATGTTTTATTAAACAAAAAGGATGAGAAGAAGAGGAATTCAATGGTGACTATGGGTTAGGTGTTCATGAACCCTCCTGCACTTTATGGTTTATTGCTACTCTGCTTAAAAATATCTGTCAAGGGTCTGTCCGAGGAAGGGACCAGAGTACTACCTGAAAAACTGTGTAAAAGAGAGCATCTTGTATACTCAACTGGATTTTTCCTTGGGGCTGAGGGTTGAGGCTCTCTGGGTCATGTAACACTGATTTGAACTGACTGTGGGGAGGTGCAGTAAGGGATTGCAAGGGTCTGTAGATGCTAAGAATGAGATCAGTCAAGCAGTAAGTGAGCCCTTTCCTTACAGAGATAAGGGCATGGATAATGACAGCTACATAAGAAAGGTCAGAAGAAACCATCAAGTGCTGTTGTAAAGAGTTCCAGATCCTTCTCATAGTTTGCTTCCTTTATGGAAACCAAAAAGCCTTCATGAACATCCTATCTGAACCCTTGACCCACTGGAATCAGAAGCTCATGAGCTTATGTTGTCTTAATGTGAGAGAAACAAATCTAGGAACTAGTAGATATAGTTTCGTAATATAAAGTGATTGTGGAATGAACAGTGACAGTAAGATTTAAAGGTTCAGTTCATTTACCTCCTTTGATTTATCTGCATTGCGACCTTGGGTAATCAATTCATCTGCAGTATGAAATATCTAGGTACTGCAACTTATGGTGCTATAAGTTAGTTCTTCCAACTCTCTGCTGTTACTGCAGGCTTCAAACTTCAGCTATAAGCTGTGTAACAGCATTTCTCTTACTCCAGTAGAAATGGTGCACTTTTGGATTTTTTGATGATCGTGAATATATGTGAGATCTTTCTAGTCAATGAGCTTTATATCAAATAACTCTTGAAAGTTTTATACCTAAGGGGCAAAATACATCCAAGTGATGATTCAGTCTGTAGCTTTTGATGTATTTCACATTGTCACTGGATGAATTTTTAGCAGCATATGCCAATGGTGAGGTTATATTCAAGATCTTAATGCATATTTATGCTCAGATAAAACTGGGCTTTCTGTTTCTTCTAGAATTTCAAGTCTCCAAAATACATCTGGTTTGATATGCTATGAGGATGGGGAAATGTTTGTAGCAGTGACAGAGATTGTCTTTCTACATATCATAGGAATAGGGCTTAAAGGCTGTACATACATGGGCACATCAGGTTTACTCTAATTACAATTTGAAAAGAGGCAAAAACATTGTTAATTTTCAGTTATACAATTGAGTATAAATTATTTGTTTTATATGCAGCCAAAACTATGCATTTTAATACATCACCAATCTAATCTAGAGGACTATTCAAAAGTCAGTGCAATTTTCTCTATTAGTTGTCTAAGGACTATACCTCCAGAGTAGAATTGGTGAAGGAATTCCTATTATCATGACACTATACAATTTAACCACAAAAGAATCAGTATATCATGGGAGGGTCCTGTTAATGAGAGCTTTTTAATAGTTCTCCTCGTAAAACAATTTCTAATTTTGATAAAGCAGGATAATTATTTTTATATATATACACATTTCTTCTTCCCCTTTACTTACATGAGAGCTGGCCAAGACACCAAAGGCCAAAATGAAGCCATGGTGTTCTCTGCATCTTTCTTTGAGAGTGGCTTTGCTTTGGGAGAATATAGGTAAGTTTTCATTATGTTTATTGAAATCATGTGTATTATAGGCATACTCTAAAACAAGAGTGGAAATTAACTTTCAGATGAAATGCTTTATCTTAAAGAACAACCTACAGAACATTCTTCTGGTGGGCACCACAGGGCCTTTCCTTTTCATCAAAACGTAGATGTTCTGGTAGCATTGCTCTCTTCTAAGTGCCAGCTTGATATGTCTGATATCTAGTGTGTGTTGAGGTTTACTTAGGGGTGGTTTCTCTGATTTTCATCTTGCCATCTCATAGAAAAATTCTGTGCTGTTTGATATTGAGATGTCACATCCATGATAGAAAATATATGCAAAATCATGCCTTTAAAAAAGATAGTTGGGTCCTCAGGGTCCTGAGGACACAGCTATACTACTCCTGGGCATATACCGAAAAGATGCTCCAGCATATAACAAGGACACATGAACCACTATTTTCATAGAAGCCTTATTTATAATAGCCTGAAGCTGAAAAGAACACAGATGTCCTTTAACAGAGGAATGGATAGAGAATATGTGGTACATTTACATAAAAGAGTATTACTCAGCTATTAAAAGCAGTGATTTCATGAAATTCTTAAGCAAACTAGAAAATATCATCTTGAGTGAGGTAATCCAATCACAAAAGCACACACATGGTGTACACTCACTGATAAGTGGATATTAGCCCAAAAACTCAGAATACTCAAGATACAATTCACAGATCACATGAAGCTCAAGAAGAAGGAAGACCAAAGTATGAATTATTTAGACCTTCTTAGACGGGGGAACAAAATACTCATAGGAGGAAACAAAGCATGGAACAGAGATTGAAGTAAAGGCCATCCAGAGACTGCCCCACATGGGGATCCATCCCATATATAGTCACCAAATCCAGACAGTATTGCAGATGCCAAGAAGTGCATGCTGACAGGAACCTGATATAGCTGTCTGATATCCTCACTCACTACACACACATGATTTACAGACATACATGCAAGGGAAGTTTCTAACCTCCCACACACAAATAAAATAGAACAAAATAATATAGAAATCAGTGTGACTCAAATAAAACATTCTTAAAGTATCTATTAAAACCTTCTAGCTTAACTAACAAGGGAAAACTGATATGTGACAATAAAAATATCTTGAGTTTAAAATAGACATATTAATAGTTATATTTTAAGTTTTGGAATATTTATTTTTTTATTTAAGAAAGATAATTAAAAATATTAAAATATTTTAGAATTCAGCTTACTAAGAAATCTTTGTAAACTGAACACAACTACCTACCACTATGATTCACTAAGTAATCTACAGGAAGCCCGTGACACCTTCTGAAGCTCTTGGTCATGGAATTTCTCATATCTGTTCCTACTTATACATTGTTTACTGCCTTTTCTTTTGGAGTGATTCATTTACTTGCTTTGTAAAGTTTTTATTTCCATAATGTACTGGTTGGTGAGTCATATTTTATCCAGCCACTGTGGCTCTTTTTGCACATAATTTGGAACATTGTCTGTCATAGATGATCATATAGACCTCCACGAGTCCAAATGCTCACACTGCCACCTGCACTTTGAATTGTGGCACACTTCTTCATTTAACACACATTATTTAAAAAAAAATGATTGCAACAAATATCGTTCTCTTAACATGGCGTCATTTAGAATAGGTAGCACTGAAAACATTTGTCTTTGTACTTCCACTTGATTTCCTAGTCCCTAGCTCCTAGAAGTTCCTGGAACCCAGATTGTCCTATAGCAGGATGATAGATGTTAGAGTCAGATAAACTGAGGAGATTCATGGCTTATTCTTTACAGTCCTTCTGATGCCTGCTAGGTAAGCTCTTTTTTTGTCTCCAAGCTTCTGTTCTCCTTTTTAGAAATAACATAAAAACAATGATGTCTCTTGGTAGGGTTGCTGACCAGTGATTGTTTATAAAGTTTGGATGTTTTTGTTTGTTTGTTTGTTTGTTTCTCTTCAGTTAATTTCTTTGTCCTTTGTAAAGCACTCAGCAATGTCTACAGCATACTTCACTACTTACCAGAGTGCCTTTATCACGATTCAAAATGTCTCCAGGCATTGTCAAATATACTTTAGAGAGGAGCGTCTCTTCCTTTGGCAATCACGGCCTCATACATGGGGTGTGAGAATTAAACATAATAATACTTTGTAGCATGTTATAAAAATGAGTGGTTAATTAGTAATCGGTTCTCTGTGTGATATCACACCCAGTTCTCATATAAGTTTATGTTTTGGATAGTTGAAAACTATCAGAAAACTGAGCAGAGCACTGAGTCAAAAAGCAGGTGCCTTGAGATTCCTGAAGGATTTTAAGGGGGTGGTGAGCTGGAGTGAGGCGGGAAAGCAATGTGGATAGTGCATGTTTGTTGCCCAATGTAAATTATGACACTGGATGTCTTGAGTACCTAATGTTCACCGCAGGCTCTCTTAATTCAGCAGAAATGACTCTGTGTGTGTGTGAGTGTGAGTGTGAGTGTGTGTATGTGTGTTTCCTACAAATTTGAATCAAATTTTTACTCTCAGGATGTGGAAGAGATACGGCATATGCTATTAGCCAGTGGCCATACTGGGTATGGGACATTTTAATAGGTAGCAAACTAAACTAAAACAAAAACAGAGACATCTAGGAAACTGTCACCTTGAGAGAAATACGTATTATAGTCCAGGATCTGTTTTTCTTTTAGCAAAATCTTAAGAACGTCTTCCTAGAGAAGATTTCAGTTATCAATGGTCTCTTCTCTACTGTGGTTTTATTGTGTAATATGTGATATTTCACTATGATTTACAGTGTAGTATATGAATTATTTGTTGAGAAATACAGAAATCCATGCCCATATTCTCTTATGTAACTATAAATACTGTCTTGGAAATTTTTGTGACAGCAAACTGTACACTCTAGGTATTGCTCAGTGTCGTGTGCACAGTCATATAAATTATCTTGAAAGGATCAGGGTAGTAATCGTGAGTCATGGTACCTCTTGCTGCCATAAACAAACTGGGGCAGGCCCAGTGACATTTTCAAGTCATTCAGAAGTGTTTTGTGAGGTCATCTGTCCCATTTGATGCATATTCTTATTAATGGTTTCTCTGCATTTTTCTATCTCCATTTTTTCCCCGAGAGTATCTGGGAAAGATGTTAAGGAGAGGAGGAGGGTGGGAGGAAGTGTCAGCACTGGCAATTAAATTTATTAACTCAATTACCTGGGGTACCAATAAAAACTATAATCATGAGGCCATCTAAAAGGCATTAGCTGTTTTACTGCTAATGGGGCCCTTGCCAACAGGAAATGGAACCAGATGCTCTTGGTGGGTGCCAGCAGCTGTTTGGTAGTACAGAATAAAATAGATTGGACTGTGGTAGGGCATCTGGGCTAATGATAAAATATGCTTTGTATTCAGAGTGTCTCCATTCAAGAAGTATCAATTTATACTTAGCCAAAATGAATACATGAACTTCTCTACACTCCTGAGAATTAGTCATAAAGGTAGGATGATGATTTTATGAGTAAAAAGAACTATAATCAGAGGCTCATATAGATGTACCTTCCCAGGATATCTCTGACAGAATGTGCTGTAAAATCTTAGCTAAGACATGCCCCAGGTTTTCCATCTCCTCTCCGGAGCTTCAGCTGTAGCTGCTTCAGAAGTTTTAGTGCCTACTCTAAATCTGTCAACTTAAGTATCCAGTGAGCTGGTTGGGAGGAGAGGCATCTCCAGTGACTCAGGTCTGGAATCATTTATTATTTCGTGAACAACTTTAAGCTGGTTCTTAGATGACTCAGACATTAAGGTTGTCATCCAAACACCGACATTTTATTAATCTATTGTATTTATTTCAAGTGTTTTGTAAGGGTTGAAGAAATCAGATCAAATTAGACAGCATTATACTGTGCAGAGTTATAAGACAAGTGTATATTTTTATCAAGACAATTAGAGTGGGTTAGGCAGCCTGTGTGGTCAAGACAAACTTCTATGGTTTCAATTAGACATGAAAAAGACATTGGAGAATGTAGAGAATAAACATCATGATGATAAAGAGTATGCCAGAGGCCGGGCCAGCATAAAATATTTTTCATCCAAAGAGTAACCATTGTTTCAAAGGGACAGAAAGTAATAAGGGTCTGAGCATAAGGAGGATCATATAAAATGATTATGCATAGTGCGGATTTTCATAGGTACGGGAGCGTTAAGTGTTTCAGAAATGTGTTGAGCTCTACTGAGAGAGATATCAAAGGACCATTCTGCAGGAATTCCAAAATTATGTAGAACGGAAGAAAAGAAATCTAACCTGTGACTGGCATGGTGACCCAGAATTGAGGTCCCGAGTGTTAATAAGGAGCAAGGAACGTGGAGGAGATGTAGAAATAAGTCACAAATGCTGTGTGAAGGATTTCACGATTGTTGAATAAGGGTATGGTGATCTTTGAACTCTTTCCTACCAGAGTTAATTGACTTGGGGTCTGTCTTAGCCTGGAATATAGTCAGAAAATCTTTCAGATATTTTGCGGTATAGTATTTCCCTCTAGCTTGTTATAGCTACCAAAAGTAGAACTCAGATTCTATGTTTACAATGCCAACATAATCATTAAGTATTCCACAGAACCATACAGTTTCTCTGTGACAGTTATTGGTAATAATAACTTCATAGATTGTTTAAACAGCTGAGTAGACTGTGAAACTACCATGTAGGTGAAATAATTTTCATCCACTATTTGCATTGTGGATTCAGGGAAGTGATTGTTGGCAGGGGAATACAAAAGGTAGAAAGAATTTGATGTGTTTTGACCCTTATATATGATGAAGATATTTCCATAAGTATACAGAAGTATACATTTTAGAAACACAAGGTTAAGGGATATTCATTGGCTCAAACAATAAATGATTTATTAAATTGCCATTCTTTATTGACTTTCTTTATAAAAGTAAAATTTTGAAATTTCATTACATTGGGTAGTAAAACTAGTAATGTTTTTCCCATTCTTGTTTTTTTTAAAAAATAAGTTTACACTAAAGTCCTTGGAACGTATTCAGTGAGAGAACTTCGGTAAATCATGCTTTTATATAATATCCTCTTTATAAAACACTGCAAAGATGATAGGGTTAGATTGCATTCTTGCACAAGCCTTCTTTTCAACAAGAAGCTCACTGAGTTATTGTTATTTCTACAAAGTAAGAAAGTCTCTAAAAGCAGGTTGGCAAGGAAGGAATTTTTGTTTGTATCTGAGAAATGAGAATGGTTCCTAACTGAAAGTAAAAGTTACATCCAACTTCTGGTGGGAAACTATGTAGTCTTGGGAAGAGGAACATAGAATACAACACACACTCCCTAGGAATATTTGTTATGCCTTTAGAGACTCTAAGCCAAGACATTGTGATATGTTTGACCTCCTAGGTAATTCTTCCCTAATTTAACTTTATATAAATACTTGCCTATATGAAGATTATTACATAGCCATCAATTAGTCAGAGCAAATACTCAGTATTGATTAGTAAAGAGTTAAATTTTAAAATTATCTGAATTATTTTCAATTGATTAATTAATTTGTAATAAAACTCAATCTTTCAATACCACCTGCATAAAAGACACATGATAAGAAAGCAAATCTAGTTTTGTTTTGAGCAGTTTAATCTAGTGTTTTCTAAATCATACAAGGGAACATAACAAATTGAGACTAGAGCTAATAAGAATATGAAAGAAAAAAGAAATTAAAATGTAAGAACATGACCTAGAAGATATCAAAAGAAAAACATTATTTTTCTCTAATCCTTCTATGCATGTATGTGTGTGTACAATGTATATATATGTTCAAAGTCATGCATGTGAATGCAAACATAAGTGTGCTATAGTACACAGAAGGAGGACAAGATACTCTCAGATGTTGGTCTTCACATTTCGCCATATTTCACACTTACAATTTGTTCCCCCTGCACATGGCTCTCAGCTGAATCATTAGTTTTTAAAATAACCTTCTCTCCATCTGTTCTACTCATAGGAGCACTTGAGCTTATAGACATTTCACATGCTGCTTTTCACTGGCTCTCAGAATTTGAACACAGGTCTTCATGGCAAATCATAAAATGATATATATCTGAGCTCACTAAACCATCTTTACAGTCCTCAATGAAAACATATTCTTGATGTTTATTTCATGATGAGTTTATCAGGCTCCTTGCCAGTAAGATATTCCAGGAAAATAAAATACATGCAACAAAAACGATAGAACATTTCAGTTAAGATATAAGTTCAACGTGGGTAGATATGATTTGGGTACTTTTACTCAAGTATTTGAATAGGCTGAAATGGGGTTTAATATATTCTCAATGTATAAACAAGAATACTTGAAATCCTATAAGAAACAGTAAATTTTCAGGGAACAAAATTCCGGTGTAGCTAAAACATAATGGGATGGAACAATGCTCAGGGCTCTCCTGCCTAATATAAATGTCACTTTCCTTCCTCCAGTCCCTCATAGGTACATCCCCTAGCCTTGCTCTCTTTCAAACTCATGGTTCCTATTTCTGTAATGGTTGTTTCATATACATGCATGTGAATATGTTTATGCAAGTGTATGTACATTTGGAACACATTTGATCGCACCAGGGCCTGTAGGTTTTAACGATGCTTAGTCTGATTCTTGTTTTTCTGTAAGACAATGAAGATTTTTCAGGGCCTCTAGCATCTCAGAGCTCAAAGTTACATCTCAAACTGTGATGTAAGTATGCCAGCGTAATAGCCCTGTGTATTCCAGTGGTGCCTATTCAACTTGGAGGCTGCTGCATTTTGAATGTGAAAGTCTTCCTGTAGGACTGGATAGATCAGTAATTCAGAGCTCGGACTACCCTAGAACCAGAGTGTGATTCCCACACTCATCTCAGGTGGCTCACCTGTAACTCAAGCTATAGCAGTGGGTGGAAACCTGTGACTTCTGGCCCCTGCAGATGCCTTCACTGACTTGTGCATATTCTCTCTCTCTCTCTCTCTCTCTCTCTCTCTCTCTCTCTCTCTGCGTTACACAAACACAAAGTTAAATATAATAAAATAACTTTAAAGAACTATATCTTATGATGCTACTAATTATAATGCCTTTTCTTAAGAATTATTGCCATGAGCAACCATCCTTATACTTTCAGTAAACTGGAGATGAGAAGCTTTCAGCTGAAGTTGTTAGGAAGAGAGGGTTCAAGGAACCTGGGTGTGTATATAATCCCTTCTTTTTATGTTACTCTAGGAATTGAACTGTAAACAAAACATAACTGAATAAAGTTTTAAGGGTGCTTCTTGTTCATAATCATTTATGAGGAGATAACATTGCCTATCTTGTATCTATAAGAAAAATCATAGCTTAGAAAGATGCATAATTGAAGATGCATATATAAGTATGGAAGTTCTAGAGGTTTTTACTGAATGCTAAGTATAAAAAGTGTCTGTCCAGGGTCATTGGTGCTGTCTATTATCAGCCTGTGATGTGTATCAGAGTCTCCTTCCTTTGCTGCTTAAAGCAATACAAATCAAGTAAACAAATAAATCAGATTACATTTTTATGTTCTTCATCGGGGGTATCTCGCTACTGTGGAATTTCCATAAAACATTAAAGCTGTAGGTTGCATGAACTACGCACCTAAGATTACAATATATGAATTGGCTTCCTGACACGGAGCAATTGTGTGTCTCCAACTTATTATTTCTAAGAAGATATACATATATTCATATGTGCGATATATATATATATATCCTTAAAATCACTCCATTTCCAAAAAATGACTTTTTAACTACAGCAGAATACAAATGTTGCTAAATTCTTTAGTCTTAACCAAGCCTTTTAATTCACTAATGGGTTCTGTCTCCCATCTTCCTTATTTTTGTCTGAAAGTTATCCTTAGTTGAGCAACTGGCAAATTGATAATTGCTTGGTTGTAAGGATTCCTAATTCAGGGAAGGCACATGTATTCACCTGAGACATTCTAGAAATCAAGGGGGTATATGAACTAAGCCACTAATGTCCCAGAGATTAAACTTCTACGTGCTCACAAAGGTCAACCAGCTAATGGGAAATTAGTTCTCTAGGTTAACAACTCATTAAAAACTGTCATCCTTGCTGTTCAACTTCTCACGGTATAGAAACATGAAAGCTGGTCACAAACACGAAGAGAAGCAGATCGGGCCTAGTTAATGCAAATGTGATGCTAGTTTCCAGCAATAAATTAGTAAATTTGCTATTTTATACTAACTAAAATGAAATGAAGGGCTGGAGAGATGGCTCGGCCATTAAAGGCTAGGCTCAAAACCAAAAAATATAAGAAGTGAGTGGAAAGTTATAGAACATGAAACATATGGAAACATATGTTTTAAGAAGACAATAAATTACATATAATAATATTTCTATTTAATTCTAAGGAATATTAAGTTACCTTTAATCTATTGCAGTAGCTGTGGTTTGCCCCTGATTAGTTCTCATAGCTGGAGCATGACTAAACTAAACCCTGCTGAAATCAGAAGAATTCTGGGATGTCTTAGAGCATCCTCCAAAGGGTTGAACAGCAATCCCTATTTATTCTATATAGAGATAAATTTTGAGCCAAGACAGTTAATTGTTCACTTGAGTGGAATATTAATGCATAATATAGAAAATTACCTTTAGAATTTCTAACTAAGTAGGACAGAAACACTGCCAAAAACCTGTTGTCTGAATGAAATTGGATAAATCAATTTTATTATTGTTAATTTTGTTTTTGTTTTTCAAATGAAAGTCATGATGGAGCATGGATATGTGATTTAAAGATGAATGCTCTTTAGTAAAAACACTATGAAAGATTTAGGTACCAGGAATCTCATATAAAAAAGAGACACTTTCAATATTTTTGTTTAAAGGGATAGCATATAAAAAGACAACACCAGAGCTCATTTAGGCTACAGAGATTGAAGCTACAAGCCTGGAGTCTGCATGCATCTGCACTAGAGTCTTTGTGGATATGTTATGGCTATTAGCTTAGTGTTTAGGTAGGACTCGTAAGAATGGGAGCATGTGTGCATCTGACTGTTTTGCCTGCTTTGTGGGCTCTTTCCCTCCTAATGCCTTGCCTTGACCAGTCTCTATATAAGGGCTTTTCCCTTGTCTTATTGTATCTCTCTTGGAGGCTTATTTCTTTCTGAAGGGAAATAGAGGAAGAATGGACCTCAGAAAGAGAGGAGGTGGGAGGAAGCTGGCAGAAGGGGAGGGAGCATGCACTGTAAGATAGAAGAATCTATTTTCAATTAAAATATTATTAAGTGAAAAATAAGGAAATAGGAATAATAAACTATGTCATATAAACACATTTCTTCGTTCTTATCCATGCCTTTTAGAGAACACTAATTGCCTTTACATGTTATTTAATATTGGCTTAGAAACCATGATATGTGATTGAAGAGTCAGTTTAAGAACTGAAGTTATCTTAGTTGAGATACATTATATTATTAGCTTCGTGAATTATTTAAAGTATTTCTTGCCTGGCTCATTTGATTTATATTTTAGCCAGGGTATTTGCTATGTGAGGGCACTGATAAAATAATGTACTGATAATGGTAACTCAATTAAGCTCAGAATTGCCAATATATATTTAGGAAAGTACTTCTAGCATTTGCATCTTACATACTTAGCTATTAGCATTATATTAGTGTTATCTGTGCCTGCTGCGTATCTTTTGCATAAATCTATCAGTTTAACATTCACTGATTAATTTTTCTTAAAGACATCACTGTACATTCAGTTGCCAAATTTGCACTCCTATTACGACGATAAAAATAGTTATATGTAAATGCTAAAGGTGTGCCATAGAAATGCAAAAATATAATCTAAATTTAAACAAAGAGTGAGATGAAAAAATTTGAACAATGAGAATTAAAGATTAAAAAATATTGGTGTCTGGATCTGACACAACGCATGGTCAAAGACTTACTGTAGTATTTCATATGGATACTATATTATATAAATTTATAAATTTCAAACAATCAAACATGAAAAATAAGTAAAATTATTCACTGAGGGTTTTGTTCTGCTTTCTTTTGGATTCTCATAACATAGTCAAAAAAATGTAAAAATTACAAAAAAAAAACACATGGAAACTTCAAGTTTCTAAGTATGATGTTTATTATTAAACAAAACATGTAAGCAGCCACTGGCTGAACTGTCTTCCTTGCCCCAAACAAAGTTTGCATCATACTATGTAACAGTTTTTGTCAGAAGGCTTTGCAGTTCAATGAGATTGTATTTTTATGTCCCATGATACCATTAACATCACCAAAATGTACAGATCTGCAGAAGGCAGTTTTACTTGGACACACAGTGATTTTGAAGCAATGAACAGTGTAGTTCACCAGCAGAAGCTTGCCTGCTGAGTTTTGCAAACTCAAGATTCTTAGAAGTAGTGTGAAAGACAAGGATTATCACTGGTTTTCAGTCTTTCTCTCCTCTATGTGTACATACATGCTTATATTTATATGTAATAGATGCATAGATCATATATATTTGCTACTAAGTTTATTTATTTATTTAGTTTCTATTCCCGCATTCACACAAGGTTCTTTTCTAATTTTCATTGAACAAATTGTTGCTGTTTGATGGGAAATAAAACATGTCATATACCTATTAAAATGGTTGAAGACATGCAAACAATATAGAAGAACATTTCAAAACAAGTTTTGGGTATCAATATCTAAAATAATATTTCTCCTCATCTAAAAGAGACTTTTCTAAATCTTAACTTTTCTTTGTTGGATATTTAATAGCAAGAAACCATACTTACAGCCACAGTGCCTCAGAGGCTATTATTATAATAAACAATAAAGACACTAAATTTTGATTCATATGTCTTTTAAAATTATATTTGGAGGTCAACTACCCATAATCTTAAACATTATACTCTTATACAACAGATGATTTGATGTGATATTGTATATATCACACATACACACTAATATATGTACCATTCTCTTGGATATATGTGTGTGAATATGTGTGTGTGTGTGTGTGTGTGTGTTTGTGTGTGCGTTCATGCACACGCGCACACACTCGAATGCATGGGTGCACATGCGCTTGCTTAGCATGAATTAGAAAATAGATTAAAACAGTGACCTTAAGGTCCTATAGATATTTAGGATATAATTAAATGGATTAACATGTGATTCCATTTATAAATTTCATAAATTTAATCTTCAGATGTCCATATAGTTTCTCTTGGCCTTATGGAATGAATGGGCCGATTTTAAACATAAAAAGGAGAGTAGATTTGGAAAGACTTTATCATTACTCTTTTTTTTTCCCATCTTTATTAAATTGGGTATTTCTTATTTACATTTCAAATGTTATTTCTTTTCCTGGTTTTCAGGCCAACATCCGCCTAACCCTTCCCCCTTCCCTTCTATATGTCTGTTCCCTTCCCCATCCTCCCCCAATTACCACCCTTCCCCCAACAATCCTGTTCACTGGGGGGTCCAGCCTTGACAGGACCTAGGGCTTCCCCTTTCACTGGTGCCCTTACAAGGTTATTCATTGCTACCTATGCAGCTGGAGCCCATGGCTTAGTCCCTGGAAGCTCTAGTTGGTTGGCATTGTTGTTCATATGGGGTGTCAAGCTCCTTCAAGCTCTTTCAGTCCTTTCTCTGATTGCTTCAACGGGGATCCCATTCTCAGTTCAGTGGTTTGCTGCTGGCATTCGCCTATGTATTTGCCATATTCTGGCTGTGTCTCTCAGGAGAGAACTACATCCAGTTCCTGTCAGCCTACACTTCTTTGCTTCATCCATCTTATCTAGTTTTGTGGCTGTATATGTATGGGCCACATGTGGGGCAGGCTCTGAATGGGCATCCCTTCAGCCTCTGTTCTAAACTTTGTCTCCCTATCCCCTCCTAAGGGTATTCTTGTTCCCCTTGCTCTTAATACAGCCTGCTCTATGGTAGGATACCTGTCACTCATTAAGCCGTATTGACCAAGCTGGCAGGAAGATTTCTTCGAAAAAAACGAGGCCATGATAAGCAGTAGTTGACTGTGTACACATCTAATACCAGCATAAAAAAAATCATTTGCTGTATCCAGGCAAAGTTGATAACCATTTAATTGTGAGCTAAACATGTCTGCTATTTTCTGCCACCTAAAATTTGTGTTTTATTATACAGGAGAAATAATCAATCTAACAGGTAAAAATTGGCAGCAGGAACACGTGGGAGTGTGACAGGAAACATAATATGCACCACTTGATTCTGTGTCCAAAATATTCATAACAATGTCTAGTAAACAATGGACAAAAATCATATTTGTAACTAAACCATTATTAATGGTGGAGCTATTTAATTATTTATTTTGTACAGTATCCTGAATGTCTTTCTATTTCAGTGATAAGCATTATAACCAAAATCATCTTGTTGAGAAAATGCTCTATCTCATCTTACTTCCTACCTCTATCACAAGGGTCAATCAGGATAGCAACTGAAGCTAAGACCTAGGAGCAGAGACCACCAAAAATACTGATATATGGCTTGCTTATTTTTTTATACAACCTAGGACCACCTGTCTACATTATACTAGACCCTCTTACATTAAGCATTAATGAAGAAAATTTACCAAAGTTTTGTTTCCATGTGAATCTGATGGTGGGATTTTATAATTGAAATGTCCTCTTGACAGATATGTCTATATTCCTGTGAAATTGACAAAACCAACCAACCAACCAACCAAACAAACAAACAAAAACTAACATAAGTAGGTGATATTTTTTACATTGGAATATATTTAGGAATACCACGTCCTTTTATCTGTTCCCTTTATGTCCTAAAAGTGACAAACTGAATATGTCTCCAGATGTTATCTAACATCTCCTAAGTGGCAAATTCACTACGAATATTTTACATTTGCACAAAGTAGACCCAAATGCCCAGGCTAAGAGATAACCAACCTTCAAAATAATTGTCAATATATTGTTTGTAGTAAAAAAATGGGTCAGAATCTCATATGCAGAAACCTATGTACATTTCAGTAATTACTCAACAAACAAATGCATCATTTGTTATGAAGTAAGATTTCTCAGGATATAGAAAAACGCTAGGCTTAAAAAGCTATTGTTTTGATATGAGTATCATTTTTACATATAAAGAAATACACATATGTAAGTGAATTCAAGCACTCAAATCAAAGAATAATGGACGCAATAATGGATGCTCAGAGTGCTTCACTACACCTCTAAGGAAATGTTTCTTGTTCGTAGTAACTGGCAGCAATAGATACAATTCTAGACTTCTGGGAAGCCATATAAAGTATATTTTAGTATTTTGTTGGCAATTTCATACAATGAATATTAAACATATTCACCCTTACTTCCTCCAACACTTCTGAAATCCAAATCTACGTACCCAAATAATTTCTTGCTCTCTCTCTCTCTCCTTAAACCTTATTAAATCAAATATGTGTTGGCCAAATACGCTTAGGTGTAGGGATTATTCAGATATATGGATGATATATTAGAGGTCAGAATGTTAAGAAAACTGACTTTAAATTTCCCAGAAATCAACAAATGCCCATAGCTCAAAGATCGATGAGCTTTGAAGGGAGGGTTATGGTACAGACTTGGCATTTGGTCATGGTCATTATGAAATCTCTTATTCTTCATATCAGCAATTGTTGGTTTCCGTGTACATTGCCACCTATTACAAAAGGCAATTGTCTTTTGAGTATCGAGGAAGGCACTGATCTATGGACACATGTACACAGCAATAGGCTATTAGTTCTTTAAGTTCTTTCTCTAGAACCTGTGAGCTATCCAGCCACAGTTTGTGGCATCACTAACAGTTGAAGATGTGAGTTCTATCTCTCAGAGAGGGCCTTAAATCCAGTAAAAACGTTTTTGGTTACTCTGTCATATTTGCATCTGTGTTTCACTAGCAAAAATGTCTTGCTGCAACTGACAGGGTCACAGCTGGGTAAGGAGAGCTCTTAACTTTTCTTCGTTCTAGGTATATTTTTAAAATTCATACAGTAACAACATTATATTTCTTGAATATGAAGATGCTTTTGTAAGTCTCTTTATTTAAGTTGATATTTGTTAGATTTAGGCATTTGTGAGACTTCTACAGTTCCCCATGAAACTGAACATATTTTACATATTATTATGGATGACTAGGTTCTTGGGACATATAATTGCTTTGTTACAGTTAAGATTCCTCACTTAGTTATGTTTTACGTACTCATGCCTTCTACACTGCACTTAACCACTGGACTTATTTTGGCCTTTTGTGCACAGCAAACCATGAAAAAATAATAAAAAAAGAAGTCATCCTACTGTGATATTTCTTCATGGTCTTGACTTCCCCTGTAAACAGTCAATAGTGTCAGAACACAGATGTGTGTGGGAACTTGGTCAAGAGCAGACCAATGGACCAGGTTTATAAAGGTGAAATTATTGAGTTTTTAAGTATATCTTGGTCTACGAATGTAGTTGGTTTACCATGCTACAATTTGCAGTGAGGCGAAATGTAACAATGCACAGGGCAACCCTGCAGTTATGCTAGATTCCAATGTCACATCTTCTCCCATGCAGAAATACCATGATAGTGTCTTCACCACAGATATTTAGTGAGGAGAATATAATTGTTTTCTGTCAAGAGCCATCAAGGAGAGGCTACAACCTAGCAGGTAATCTTCTTGAGATGGTTCCACCATGAATTAAAATCTATGCCAGATTTGCTCTTTTAGGCAAGGCTGAGGAAATTTCATTTTAGGAAAGAGTCCTGTTATTAATATGCTTTTCCTGTGAGATATATATATATATATATATATATATATATATTCACTAGGAATTAGCTCACCCTTTTGAGCAGATTTCTGCAGAACAACAAAGATATACTGTCTTTTAGTGAGGCTATATAGATAAATAGATTCTAAAAATTCTTTTTTTTTTTTTTTTTTTTGGAGCTGGGGACCGAACCCAGGGCCTTGTGCTTCCTAGGCAAGCACTCTACCACTGAATTAAATCCCCAACCCCTGTCTTAATTCTTAATGATGATTCTATAGGAATTCCTAAAATTATATTAGTAATTCTTAAGCTCTTTTATATAGGACTGCTATTAAGTACTCTCCTAAAGTCAAAACTGCATTGAGAATTCTGCACATCTTCAAGTGTCATGAGGCAATTGCTTCTGAGATAGCAGGTAGGCACCAACAATTTAGAGCACATTCTAAGAGGCTGTAAAACCATTAACCAAAGTTTCATAAATAGGAAACTGAGAATTTACTATAGGTGCAAGGACAGAAGATAAAATATTGACTGGGTTCATCGATATAAAGACATCACTAATGACTTAGTCACACAAATTATAGTTCTCAGTTCTCCTTGAACCTGTAGAACTGGTGACAGATGATGAATGTTTAACCAGATAATTAGTTTTAATGGATATGCATATAAACATTCTCTGTTTTACATTTCTTTTTGCATTTATGTTTGAACTTCTAGTGAACTTTTATAAAAAAGGAGGTGTTTGGTAAAACCTATGTGTTTTCCAAAACAAGGTACAAAAGGCTAGGAAACATTACATTGGAAGATATAACATTGGAGAGAAAATATTTGGAGTAAGGCATTGGAAGGAAGAACATTGTTGCATCAGAGCAGGAGGAGAGAGCAAGATTAGAAAGAGAATGCAGAGTGAAATAGCTTAGAAATTATAAGGCTGAATGAAGAGGAAACAAAGAAAAAAGAAGCTGCAGAGAGAGCAGAGGAGCAAGCAGTCTTCTTACCATATGACCAAACAGTCTTTTCTTGATAGCAAGGAAGGTTTAGTCTTACTAAAGAGCACAAAGCTTTCTTCTTACACACTTGGTTTTAATTCATTTAGCAACAAGCTTTTTCTTTCTCTGTGCAATAAAGATTGAAACTCATTTTTTTCATTCAGAATAAGGGAGTTCTTTCTGCATTGGGGCTTGGTCTTTTACTCCACAAACATACATATAAGTATGGATGTATGTGTCTAAGTATGTAATTATGAGGTAAGTATTTAAGCAGGACCCAACTGATTTGGATGCAGATTTGTGAATGCATGCATGAATCTGTACATGAATTTATGTGAATTTAATCTATATTTGCTGTGTTAAAGTCTATCCTTCTGCAATTGGGATTCTCTTCTTCTAGTTTAATAGAAATTTATTGCTCCAAACTTCTCCCTAGCTGGACATTCTAGAGGCATTTGGACAAGAGGGAAAAAGGCTGTAGCAATTAATCCTTTACTTAATCCCCTGCTGTTTTTTGATGAGGTGCTAATTTCCAGAGACTGCAGGTTCTGCTCCAAAAGGAACTCAGGCAGCTGGGTCAGCTACAGTAGCAAAGTGACTTAGATTTAAGATAGATAAGCATTTTATTATACAGTAAGCCTAAATAGCTTGCCCCTGCCTGTGCTCTTCCCTGCCAGTTTACCTATCACTGAGAAAGGCAGAGAAAGAAGAAAAAGCCTAGGATGGTCCTCAGAAGTTACCAACCTGTAGTGTGTGGTTTAATAATGTTTTCAGTTACAGAACTTTCCTCTTTGATGACTTAGACCATGCCTCACCTTTGAATTGTTTCTCTCTCAATTTCGAATCATTCAGTGTGTGTGTTTTCCTTGCAATTCCAATTCTAAGAGTAGCTTTGCATTTGAATGATTCCATCAAAGTCATGACAAATATCAGCAACAGGATATGTAAGCAGTTGTTATTTTTCCTTAGGAATTATTCTTAGCGACGGGGATGATTTTTATTAATGAGACAGAGTTCATTTGCATCACCAACCATAAGCTGCGGTATGAGGAGCTTTTCATCTTCCAGTGGAAGGGGAATCGAGAGCTGCAATGTGCTCAATAGACTATGTGGATGGTGTAATCACAGGGTTCGCATGTCACCTTATTAATTAACATATAAAGAGCTGCTATTTAAGCCTCTGTCTCTGAATGAATCATCACAAGACACAGCAACTGGATATTCCAATTAATGAGGCGTCTTTGCACAATATTGTTCAGAATGGGCATCTCTATTAAAACTTAGAAATCCAAGGACACAGGGAAGTGTTGCAGCTGTGTTTTTGAGAGTTTTCCTGCACATACACAGACCTGTTCTGACCTGAGGTGCTGTGATGAATTAAAAATCAAGCAGGACAGTTAAATTCTGAGACTGTATGTGTGTGTGTGTGTGTGTGTGTGTGTGTGTGTTTGTGTGTGTGTAATACTATAAAATATTATAAAAAGTTTTGTTATTTCCTTAAGAAAAGTTTGATTGGATTATATCTATAGTTTATCATTGGCAGTGTTGTTTCATTTTTATTGTGGGTGGAGTGGAACCCAAAATAATGCTCCCACTTAGCTTACAGAATATTTTGAACATAATCAATAATGCCACTTGTAAAATATTAGTTATGATTCTATCATATGAAGTATCATAAATCAAGTAATATAATTTCAACAGATTAGACCTATGTCTCTTGACATGTAGGAAAATATAATTTATGAATTAAAGTAGCAAACAAAAATAAACTATTATTAAAATTGTTACTTTTTTACCCCAAAAATAGTGTATACTCAGATCTGTATCAGTAAAGCTTTGACAGAGCCTCTTAGGAGACACTCATATCAGCCTCCTGTCAGCAAGCACTTCTTGGCATCAGGAGGTATCTGGGTTTGATGGCTGCATATGGGATGGACCACAGGAGTCTCTGGATGGCCATTTTCCTTAGTCTCTGTTCTACTCTTTGCCCCTGTATACTCTTTAGACAGCAGCAATTCTGGGTTAAAATTTTGTGAAAGGAGGGTGGCCCCATCCCTTAACCACGGGGCCATGCCAAACCTCTGGATATGGTCTCTACAGGTTCTCTCTCCCCTTTGTTGGGAATTTCAACTAATGTCATCCCCATTGGATCTTAACTACTGTTTCCTTTATGTTTGAACAATATATTATTTTTCAAACTAACGTAATATGAATGATTGCATTGAAATTTGGTATGAATAATTCAATTATTTCTATAACAAGATAACTTTAGCCTTTTAAGAAACGTAAACACACACACACACACACACACACACACGAATACATACACAAAGAAAGGTGGGTAGGTATGTATCTACAGCTAGTATAGATATAGATAGAGATGAATGATATAGATTTAGATAGTATATAGATTCAGTATATAGAGGTTGGATAGACTGACAGATAGATAAAGGATATAGATACAGAATCAGATGATATAGATGTAGATAATGTAAATGCATAGGGAAATACATATAGCTATAGATATAGATATAGAAATTAAAAATCAAAAGCTTCATATATTTATAGAGAAGAAAAAATCCGAAAAAATTTTCAAATTTCAAATCAGGGTTCACAAGCATGTAAATTAAGATTTAAAAGTTTAGTGATTGGGTTGGGGATTTAGCTCAGTGGTAGAGCATTTGCCTAGCAAGCGCAAGGCCCTGGGTTCGGTTCCCAGCTCCGGAAGAAAAAAAAAAGTTTAGTGATTGTTTTAGACTTAGAAAATTCAGTTTTTGTTTGATTCATTCACTCATCTGGCAAAGTCTCATTGATTAGAATCTATACTTTTTTTTTCAAACTGGTGTTGACAATAGTTTGGACCACATGACTTTCACATAGATGTTGATCTTTAATTTCTTTTTCCTGATTTATATTTGTGAAGATTTAAATACCAATACAAATTCATTGCCCCCCCCCCCGGGAGCTAAGTGCCAAACCCAGGGCCTTGTACTCACTAGGAAATTGCTCTAGCATTGACCTAACTCTGCAAACCCACCAGTCCATTTTTAATCACTTTCTGTGTGTTTACTTATTTTCTTAAGCTCTTTCCTTAGTAGGATTTTTCCACCTTCTACTTTGACGAAGAATGGGTTAAAAACATAATTGCTTGTTTCTCAGCAAAGGATTCTGACAGACACTGAGTTACAGTAACACCCAGCCTGGCAAGACATAACCACTGGAACAATAGTAGCACAAATGCCATGAAAATATCCAATCACTTCTGATTAGATTTAAGGCTTCTCACAAGATAACCACCACCACCCCCAACTGGCATCATTATTGGCCCAAATGACAATGGCTGGACAGATTATTGATCTTAGCAGAGAATGTACTATTATTCGGCTAAACTGAAATAATATTGAACTGGATTCCTAATAATCTATCACTATAGTATAAATGAAGGTTTCTTTCAACCCTCATCAGAGATGCTTCTATTGTTTGATGATATTGTTTGATGATCTTGTATCATGATCAATATACAGACTTTCAGATGACCAAGGAAGTGAAAATAAGAGACTTCAGGATATTGAATCCTAAATGCAACACACACACACACACACACACACACACACACACACACACACACACACACACACCTCCTGTAAAAGGATCAGAGATTACAACAACAAGTAGAGAATGTAAGAACCAGACGCAGTAGATGACCTCAAAGAAACAGAACCTGCTAGACAGAAGGGCAGCTGTACATGTGAACTCACACAGCGGGCTGTGACATTTCATTCAAAGCCTAAGTAAGCCTAAAGCAGATCAAAGATGACCATGGAGAGAGTAGTAGGGCAGAAAGTGCCCTCTTACAGACTAGTTGTCAGCAAGTCCTAGCTGCTAAGAAGAAAAGGGTCACTAAAAGTGGAGTCTCTGATAAGTAGGTAATGCTACACAGGAAAGTCACACATCTGAGAATATTTGGGCAGCATAAACTGACCTTATGCAGGGATCAAAAGGATACTAGGTTGGTTGGAAAGGCAGAAATAGAAGGGTGTGGGAAAAATTGTGGAGAGAGGGAAAATATGATCAAAACATAAAGTTCTCAAAAGAACTAACATAAAATGATGGTTGTTTTGGAAGAGAAAATCATAAGGGCATGTTATTTGTAATAAATTGAGTCTTCTCCTATTCCATAGTGATTGATTTTATTAGCCATAGTAGTGGACCTTAAATGGAAAATATTGCAGGAAGTTTAACATCACCCAAAATATCAGATTTGCATGTGCACCTGTATATATGAATTCAGAGCAGGGAATGCTAAATGCGTCTCACTAAATTTGTTGGTACTGTCATGGCACTGGTATCTGGGACTCTTGTACTGGGGTCTGTTGTGATTTAGTGCACTAAAGCCTTCGGCATCTCTATATAAATACTTCATGAAATAGTCTACTGAAAGTATCAACGTTTTTAAATGCATCCTAAATTATTCATGTTTTTCCTCGCATTAACTATTTTAGTCAGCAAATAAAGATATTAAAGAGTCTCATGTTATTTTTGGAAATCTTCTTTAGGAATTTACTGTACCCTGAAGGTGTGCCTGCTGAGATTCTATTCGTTATCATATTAGTAAATTACTTTTATTATGTAAGAATGAATAAGATCTTGGAATGGTGCATCACTGGATATTTGAGTTTGAATGTATAATTTACAGCTATTAAGTATTTTATGAAGAATTAAATTTTTCTCCTGTCCCAGAAGAATACATTACTCTTTTAACAGAAACTTGAGAAGAAAAGGTAAACATACTTAAGGGACACTGAGTCAGAAATAAATCTACAATGTTTTTTGCAAATACACAAATGTAAATAGCTTTCCAACAGGATAAAAGAATACTTAATAGTCAATTTAACTAAAAGAAATTGTACACAATATGTAGAAAGAGATAGTATCTATCTTCTTTATAGTCTTTAATCTCTCAAGGACACAACTTTTTTCAATGACTTTATAAAATATATGAGGAAAATAAACTATTTTGATAAATAGAAAACTATGAAATGTCTATTTTAGTCCATGTAACGAATTTAATTTGTGGGAGTAAAGATCAAACTGTATAAAGTCTATTATAGAAGTGTTACTAATTTAGTATATACAGGGTAACAACCATGTATCATAATATGAGATATGGAAAATAGTCAACCAAACATTATCAAAGGGACAACAGAAGCAATAAGAAACATAAATCTGTTTAAGAGAATTAGAAGTTATTTTATGAATGAAATTGATATCAGTGTTCAAAAATTTCAAAAATGTACCAGACTTGAAATATCTAGGTCATGATAATTGAATCCATAGTAACATAAATCAAGGTAACCCTAAATTATTGTATCATTTTAATAAATATATATAGATATATCACCCAAATAACAATGGAACTCTAGTGCTGGTAAATAAGAATTCATTCTATGTATTTGTATATTTGTTATTTAATTTATATTAAAATGTTCCCTCATCTTCATATTTCATAAGCGTCTTTACATTTTTTAAAATCCTATATCCCAATTCCTATCTTATTTTTAACTATTTTAATATCCTTTGTAATAACATGATATTCTGATACCTTCTATCTGCCTTTAATGTAATGAAAGCAGTGCCAATATTTCCAAACCAGGTTTTCTGAAAATGCTAAAGACTATTTCACATTCTCATGTGTTTTTCTGGAGTTGTTCATAGAAAAGGGCATTTGGAAGACTCGAATACTCACCGCTTTGGCCTTCTTCTGGGTATACCTGAAACTGAGGGTCATCTCTCTTGACTTCACTGCTAACAGAGGGAACTAATGCAGCTCTCATTCTGCTTCACTTAGGACAAGGAAAATCACCAAGGTTTTCTAGAAAATCTAGCGAATAAGTGGAATAATAAATTTAAATTTTATTTATTTAAAATAATCAACAACTGTGAGCAGAATTTCACCTCATATTTCAGTTGTTGCTTTTGCTATTTGTTTTGCCTTAGAGCCTTTCATGGGTTAATAAGGTATGGACTGAAGATGTTTATTAACTTATGTAAATATGCTTTAGTGATCACTACTCACAATTCAAATCATAATATCTTTGCCAAAAGAGTGAGAGATATTAAGCAAATTACACATGTGTGCATGATTAAGCAAACTACACATGTGTGTGTGTGTACACATACACACATACACATATACATACACATATATATTCTCCTTGAAGAACCTAGATGGAACATTTGAAATTCCAAACAGAACAGTCTGATGGTTTAATGGGTAACATAGAATTTCCTACATAGAAAAGCCATTTCAGAATTAAGATTGAAAACATAATAGTGATGCCTTTGCTAGGAAATGGAGAAGACTTAAGTAGTGTCCCTTTAATGCTTCATGAGCCTTGTAAACATTTTAAACTACATACCTGTAACTGGTCTCTGAAACTTTGTAGGGTTTTTTCCAATCCTTTATCCCCCTGGTTTCACCCTCAGGAAGTAGATAGGAGAGAAAGAAGGACAGAGTGGAGAGAGAGAGATGAAGAGAGAGATAGATAGATAGATAGATAGATAGAGAGAGAGAGAGAGAGAGAGAAACAGAGAGAGAGAGACAGACACAGAGACACAGAGAGACACAGACAGAGAGACAGAGTCAGAGACAGTGACAAAGAGAGAGAGAGCCCTGAATCTATTTTGTTTCCTTTGTTTCCTCTTTGAGCTCAGCTACTAACAAACCACAAACAACTTCCCTGGATGACCAACAGCCACCTACTCTGCCTCTGGTGACCCTAGCTTTTATACCCTGTAAAATTTCCCAGAATTCCAAACCTAGCATAATCACAGAAAGCATCTGCAGCTTGCAAAACCACACTTAAACGAGGCAAATTATAGTCAACTGCTGTATATAATCCAAAACAGCCAATATCCCCTACTTGGATTAAAAAAAATTCTTATAATATTTATTTGTTTTTCAAAGAAACCAAAATTCCAGAATTGTCACTACACATATCACCTAGGATTTTGGTTAAAATGAAAATGTCAAGGTTTGACAAGTAGAATTTAGTTATCTGCGGTAAGCTATATTGTTGATGCATGAGAATGTTAGAACCCTGCTGGTAGGGATGCAGAACATTACACTGGAAACTAAAATAGATTTTGTAATAATGATAAACATGATTAATCCTAGAAATATAACCATGTTTGAATGATTTATTTAGTAGCTTTTATTGTCAAATTCTATTTTATTCCTGCGAAAACAAAATTCTCAAAACCACTAAATATTCACATTTTTTTGCTGGTAAGATAATAAAGGTAGCATATATGCATATAGTGGTTTCTAGATTTGGTGCTAAAAGCTGTGATTTAGGGAAACAATCAACATTTGAATGGAGAAAATTAAAGCATAAACTAACTTGTTGTCACATAAATTATTTTTACGATGTACCGCTGTAGCCGTGCTATGCGTGGGCATGTTCTCATTTTAAATTGGGTTGCTCGAATATTGTTTATGTCTTGACAGTATGTATGCCTTTTACTTTTGAGCTATAAAAAGATCTTAGAAGCTTTTTGCATATTCAGTAAGAACATCTTTATAGTCCTCATAATAAAACACTGAATTAAAAGAAGAGTCACGATAAATTTGTAATGGATCCTCACTTTGCCTCCATTTCTTCCACGGCCTCTAGGTATTTATTTGTCAAAACAACAATGGTGCATGACAAGTTACAATTGTAGATTAATTTGGGGGCAAAATAATGCAGCATTGACATGTGCTTGGTGCAAATATTGTTGAATAGCGAGGGCATTCACAGTTCGTTAACACTATGTTACTAATAATTGTATTTGATTGCCATGGAGTATTTAGAAGTTTTCCACTATGTAATAAACATTGTGAGTATACTCACACCAAAAACTGCATTGCCCTGTACATCTTAGATAAACAGTCACAGGGATAGAAAACACATCATGGATACATCTGGCCCTGCTTTTCTCGCAATCAGAGGCCATTTTGACATTTTAAAGACTGCTTGACAGATGAACTGTCTTTTTCCACAGCCTAATTAGTATGCTTAATATTGGTTTAAACTGACAAACAGAATCATTAATAATTATAATCTAATTGTTGTGAGATTGGTATTCTGAGATGATCAAACTATTTAGGAAGTAGCGAAAGTTTCCTAAGTCTGCATTCCAGAGGTATCTGTTACAAAACTTTTAAATTATTCTTTGATATTCAATTTCTCTACCTTTTTTTCTCAACCATAAAATAAACCAAGGGTACAGTTGCTTTTTCTTAAAGAAATATGCTGTCTTCTCACTCTATCACATTTTAAGTCAAAATGTCTTTAACCATAGTAGCATATTTGGGAATGTAAGTCTATGAAGCAAGCAATATTTTTCTGTTTTTACCCTCTTACCCAAACTCTCTACAATACCACCAAATTTTATTTTGTAATATATTTTACATTGCAAGAAAAGACACTTTTATCCTTCCAAATTTATCATCATCCTTTTTTTCTATGAAAATACCAAAGTTGATCCACATATCTGGGTATTTTAAAATTTGGTCCCGTACTTAATAGACTTACCTGCTTCATGCCAGTTAAGATGGCAGCACTTGTGATAGGTAAATGAGAAGACTAAAGTGCAGATTGGTAAATAAGTGTAGCAACAATATCTGTCTCATAAGTAACGCCAATACTCTTCAAACTATTCCCACACTGTTGGCCACACCTATCATGTGCACCACTTAACCCTAGAATTTATAAAACATAGTGGCCTCAGAGTCAATGAATTAAGTTTATTCTCCCAATGTAAGGTCAGGATTCATTTTAGCAATGCAGACAATTGTGTCCTTTTGTTAGTGGTGAGGCAGATGAACTGTGTTAGTACAACTTACTTATAGTAAAAATTGTTAAGTATGTGTGTGTTGGGGGTGGGAAGCAAGGCATAAAATAGAAACTAATGCAGTTTCAGTCTTTATTCTAGTGATCAGAGACCTGCAAGTTGACAGTGACAGACTCAGATAAAGGCAATGAATGAGTCTCTAAAACAAGAACATGTGCAGTCCTCCTGTCACTCAGGCAATAAAACCATTTATTCATCACTCACTCTTGACACACCCAACTTTTGAAGTCACTCACATTTTCAACACATGAACAAATAAGGAAAAGTCTTTCTGTATGCCTTTATGATGAGTCATATCAGTGGCCCTGTGAGATACACCAAAACCTCTCATTTATGCTTTCTTCATTTTAAAAGAACTAAAGTCACTTTTTGAAAATATAATAAAAAATCATATATATATATGTATATATATGATATATATATATATATATATATATATGCTGCATTTCCTCAATTTAGAAACTGATTCTCACGTAGTAAGAATTCCATGGATGGAAATTAAGGTTTCACGACTAGCAGATGGTGTAGCCCTGTATGGAATAGTGTTTTGGTTTTTATTTAATAAAATATACAGTTTCAATCTCCTATTCATTATTTCCATTTCTCTATGTGCATCTTTTGAATTTCATGGAATTTTGTTGGACTTGGTGAATTTGGAAAGCAGCATAATTGATGGGTTATTTGTTTGGAGTAACCCCCACTGCTGCAAAGTTAGAATTTTGTGACAAATGAGTTTGATTCCTCGGATTTCATTTCTCAATGTGACTGGCAATTGCTTACAAGGAATTACTCACTATCCCATTTTAAAGAAACCCATGACAGACAGTGGAGCAGCAATCAGTATTGAATAAACTCAAGGACAGTGAAAAATACCACACATCCCAAAAGAAAATAATTGCAGTCTTCACTTCTAATAACTGTACCAAGACTTTTACAATTTTTTCTCTTAAATTCTGTTACAACTTACATAGCAATGTGGATTCTATAAAGATGATATATGAGAACTGAATCTTGCTAAATTAAGTGCAGAATTTACATAGACTTCATTGTAAAGAAAATTTAAAATCATAATCATTCAAAATTATATCAAATATGTATATGTGTTATGCAAAAATAATCCCTTAATGAAACAGTAGGCCTGTTAATGCCCTCCTTTTCAGAGACAGATTAACTTTCTTGTTTAGAACATAATTTAGGCCTTGACATTACCTTTTTATGCACTTCCGATGACTCCTTAAAATAATTTAAACATAAGCAAGCAAAGGTAAGGAACAATTTATACAGAGGAATTATCCAATGGCTGTTGATATTTCATACCATACATTATAATAGGAAAAATTAAGGAACTCTATTTTTAAGGAGTTTCAAATAGTCTCTTTCATAGTACTTATTTGACTTTTGCTAATGATAGGGGTATTTAATTTTAAACCCTGTTTGAGAATAGAAAAATAGAAAAGCTATATAAACCTATTTTAGTGGACAGATTTTACTTTATAAAACTTTGAAAATGTATGAAGGACATCAGTAATCAGTAAGAGGTCAATTAATTTGGCTAAAGGTAAATCTGTGTGCTGTTCATTTGAATAGCAACATTGGTTAAATTCAATCACAGAGTATAGAATTGGGGTTCAGTCAATAATGGATCACATATACAGTGGATGACCCACAGTATCATATGACAATGTGACATAGTAGCCACCTTAGTTTTTTTGAAGTACAGTCTATCATGTCTTCAGAATGTCAGAAGTACTCAATGGTCATGTGTATACCTATCACATTTCTATCTTCTGTCTGCCTGTCTATGTATCTCTAATCCATTTGTAATTTATCTAGTTTTAATTAGTGTTTTTGCCTAAACTTCTCAATAGTCGTAAAATAAGCAATGTCATAAATAGGAATCTAATAGGAATCTAACACAATACAATGTTATTTTATTTGCTTATATGATTGTCACCACAGATATTCCTGGTCAAGTACCTCTCCTTCAAATTGTAGTTTTATGGTTCCCATATTGCTTTTTTCCCCCTTGACTTAAATTTGAAAAGTAACTTCACTGCTAAATATAGAAGAACTACAAATTGAAGCACCTTTTTATGTCTCTGATTGACTTGCCTGCATGTATGTATTTGTACCACATGTGTGTTTGGTGATGGTAGAGTCCTTAAGAGCAAGAAGCCAGAACAGTCCAACAAAGCAGGTGCTGGGAACTGAACCCTGGTCCTCTAGAACAACAGGAGGTGCTCTTAATTGTTGAACCATCTCCCCAGTCCAAAATACAATCTTTACATTTGTTTCGTTGTATGAATTTTACAAGGAGTAGCAATTTACTGGAAGCCAGAAAAAAAAAAAAAAAAAACAGGTGCTATACCTTTTGAATGTTGTACAATATGTCCAATACCAGTCTGATTTTTTTATTGGCCAATCTTCCTAATTTCCTTGTTCTTATTGAACAATAGTTTCACTTGTAAGATCTATAATCAGGAAAATCTCCTTATGTCAAAACAAAGGGTCTTCTGATCTTTGCCTCTAGTTCATTCCATCATAAAGATAAGTACTCAAGTCTTTTCTTTTTTAAATAAGTATAAAGAAATAAGTATTTGAGCATATTGATATTATTCCTCAGTAAGACAGATGGGCTTACCTGTGCTGTAAACATACTCATTTTTATGAATACCTTACGCTTTTATGAAGATTGAAATGTGCTTCTATTTATCAAATCGAAGCACTACATTAAATGTAAATGCTTCCTGGTAGTTAGAAAAAAAATACCATTGTTAGCAAATACCCACTTGGTCTTGTATCCCCTTCTTTCTATCTTGATACAAGACACATGAGAACTTTCATCTTTCACAGTAGAAAATAATCAAATTGATTCCTCTTTGCAGACTTTTTAGGATGCCAAAGTTGTTACTCTTTCTGGAATAGCTAGTTAGGTTAAGTGTGTGGGAACCAGTACTATCATAAAACTTTGATATCTTTGTAAGAAGATTATAATATACATCTTCACAAACTAAATTTACCTAATTGACAATTACTATAGTTTACATAGTATTAAAAGTTAAAGACAACTTACCTGGCTTGGATTCCTATCTCAAACAATAATTTAGATTAGAAGCTCTATAATGCAAAACCTCACATTTTGATTTTTATTTTTGAGAGGTCTTATATGTTCTAAACTGAACTTTACCTATAACCTCCACTTCCTGTATTAGCCTGCTGGGTGCTAGGTTTAAAAGTACACACCATCATACACAGCTTTATGGTTACACATTATAGTGTTGTATTCAAAGTGAATTTAGAGGAATGTTATTTACTGCTGCTGAGTCCCATCAGCATATGTCAATATTTTGCAAGAAATGATTAAAGGTCCATGAATATTAGGAAACAGTTGTACCAAATAAAGGTTAGAATTATTTTGACTGTTTGAAATTTAACATGTAATTATTTTACTGTAACAGTTAAGCGTGTAAAATATGTATATAATACTTTCATGAGCAGTGATATCTACTCTTATTTGTGAGTATAGTGACACATTTTTATAATTTTTGTCAGGAAGTATGATAGTTCAGTAAATTGGTGGTTATAGATTATCTTCCAGTAACCAAAACTTCACTAGTACTGAGTACTTAGGTTCTGGGATTCATTTGTCAAACACAGTTTCTCTTTCATTGAGTTCTTGGTTTCAAGTAGAAACGTCTATCATCAAGGTATTCATGCCACTTTCATACTTTGGAGTTATCGTGTCATTTTGGTCATTGATGTGGTTCATAGGCATAATTGCTCTGTAGGACTGTTGTTTGCTTCCCTCTTTGGAGCAATTGCATGGTATCTTCTGATGACATGAAAGATAGTCCTCAGGGAGAGAACATTCTTGTCAATTCCAGCTCTGGGGACTTTGGACCCTGGGCTTGACATATGTAGTGTTTTCAGCAATAGGGATTTACCTATTATTCTGGGAGGTAACCAAGAGTCATAGGAAGAGATTGCATGTTTTGGGAGTCCTTTGGTCTTAAAAAAGAGGGGGTAGAAAGATTGTAAGATCTAATGGTACCACATCAGGGAGTTTTCTGTGAGATTATGGTTCCTAGTATTAGCAGACCCATATATTCTCACCAACATGATTCTAAAATATGAGTGAACAATAACACCATTGGGCATGCCAAAGTAGCTTGAGAAAAGCCCATAAGGCTTCAACCTTACACAAAGAACTATTGGCAAATGAAGAGTGCTGGGAGTGAGAGAGATAGTCTTCCTTAGGGTAAAGGACACCAGTAACAAATGCCTAGGCATGAAAATATACATACGAGATGCATCATAATGACTAAGCTGGTTTTATACATACATAGACATACACATACATATATACAAACACATACACTTACATATACTACACATACTACATATACCACATATACATATACACATATGCATACATACACATACATATATTACATATACTACATATACATCATATACAGTACATGTACATATACTATATATATCATATACATATACATATACATATACACATATATGTGTGCAATAGAACTAGTGCAATAGAACAAGAGGTCACGAATTGGGACAAGAGCTAAGAAGGTTTTACCTGGGTGTAAGAAAGGAGGAAAGGGAAGGGAAAAGTATTTGTGTTTATGTTACAATTTTAAAAATAAAATAATAAATAAATAAACTGCTAAAATAAAATGCAAATTTATTTTCATTTGAAAAGACTTTTATGAGCTTAGACATTAAATACAATCATGACTGTAACACCATTTTAAAGATGATATTTTTAAATATAGGATGATATTCATTGTTTCTTTTGGGATTGTGATATGAATCAAATACACAGGCATAAATATGCAAAAAATTCTAAGCACTGAGCTACAAATCTAGCTACAAAATGATGTTCAAAGTGATCATCATTGTATATTTCTCAAAATAAATGCACTACATATGTATAGTACTTTTGTCTCTTATCTTTAAAACATTTACAGAAAAGAGACATTCATATATTACCCATCATATATCTATAGTAATAATCATAGCTCATAAAACATTCATTGTCAGTTCACAGTGACATTCTTCATATACACAAAATTCTTATATGTAAAGTTTAGGTCACTTATTTACATTGGCTCAGAGATTCTAAATTACTATTATCTAATGCCTAAATAACTTTTATTATATTAAAAACTTTCACTGCTAATTCAATTTTAAGTCTTTCTCATATGATTTAAAAGAAAAAATATTACTTTAGTAGTATTTTAATATTCTATTCTACTCTAATGTCTTAATGATTTTTTTCAACTTTCCAATAAACAGATGTGAATGGACTAAATAAAAAGGTTATTTTATTGTGTCAGGAAAATTTTTATTCATAATATGTTATTGTTATTCATGTGAGTTAGCATATATAAATATGGTAATTATTTTAATGTGCCAAGGAATTTTAGTAAAAGAATAATATATGAAAGCATAGCTATACATTTATTTATAATTCATCAATGAATTCTGTTCCTATTATCAGTGACTGATTGGACTTTGACAGAATAATATAGGCTTGAGGGAGGGATATTTCTTTAGCAGTAACTTATCACAGAGAATCGCATCAGTCTCCTAATTTTAGCTAGGACTACTGAAATTACTAACCTAATGGAAAATTGATCACTTCATAATTTTGTTTTGCTTTCTGTTTTGAGACAAGTTTTCGCAATATAGCCCTGGATAGCCTCAAACTTGCAATGCTCCTGTCTCAGATTTCTAGGTACTGAGAATACAGGTGTGTGCCACATACCTAGTTAATTTAATACTCTGAATACCATATTCAAGCTTTTAACATTTTAAGAAAATGTTTTTTGTTTGTTTTAAGCTTTTTAACTTACGTACTCAGATTTAGCTTAAAAATGTAGGATGCCCTGTGACCCATCATATATCAACATAAGATTTAAAGAAAGGGTTCAAGAGTAATTAATGAACATAGTCAAATTCAGGTCAAGCTGGAAGTCTTGACTCCAGTATCTCTTACATTATCCACCTATTTCTTATTTTGAGTAGTCATTGTTTTACACATGTATTATTATCATGATGGCGTAATGGCTTCTTTGTCCCCTCCATTTAATGGAAATGGTTAATCTGAGTCATCTCATTTAAATATGCTCGCCAACATCTTTGTTCTATCAGTCTTCTGAGTATACATTTGATTATGTTTGTTGCACCTTTTGCTTGTATATTACTAATTTATAGTAATTTATTCTTTGACAATTTCATATATATAATGTATTTGTGTCATATTAACTCTTATTCCCCTCTCTTATTACATTCTCACTCCCTGTTGAACATTTCTCTATTTGTTTACCTCTTAACTTTCTCTTTCTTTCTTTCTTTCTTTCTTTCTTTCTTTCTTTCTTGCTTGCTTGCTTGCTTGCTTGCTTGCCTTGCCTGCTTCCTTTCTTCCTCTCCTTCCTTCCTTCCTTTCTTTCCTCCTTTCTTTCTTTCTTTCTTTCTTTCTTTCTTTCTTTCTTTCTTTCTTTCTTTCTTTCTTTCTATTTAACTAACTGATAATGTTAAATTAGGTTTGCTTTAATGTGCATGGATATGGCTATGGGGTTATTGGCTGCATTATTGACATTTTGAAAATACAGATACATTTCTGAAGAAGAATAATTTCATTCATGTTTAACTACTGATTGCTCCTCGAATATGAGTGTGGCTTCATGTGCTCCTCCTTCATTTATGCTAGAGTGTTGCCCCTGTGCAGGTACAACAATAAAACTGAATTTGTAAGTCCTATAAGTCCTGGAGCCATCTCATGTCCAGAATACAACATTTGACAGCATTGTTCCCAGCTCTGCTTTTATATTTTTTCTGGAATTTATTTAGTGATGTTCTCCAACCCTTGAAGTGGGTAGTATAGCTGTGCCTTTTATGTGTAAACATTCAACAATCTCTCTATCAGTGCTCTACCAGCTATAAATCTCTGTATTGACTATTGTCTATTACAAATCAAAACATCTTTGACCAAGACTGAGGTTATCATTAATCTACTACTATAACCACACACATTCACAGGGCAATTTGACAGTACATACAATTACTAAAACAGCAACAGTAAGTTCTGCAACAGAGTCTATGATATCCCTGGTCATGTTCCTTTGAAAAGGTTTATACTACCAGGTACGAATAACCTTCTGCACAGTGTGTCAGGAGCCCCCATCCCCCACCTGGAGAGGGTAGTGGTGGATGCCCTGAGTAGGACTCTGGTGTGGCTTTAAAGTCTGAGGATTTCTGGACATTTGAGCTTTCAAACTGTACTAACAGGCTGATAATAATGTCTTAAAAAATTGTGAAAACTTTCTTGCTCTTTCTGAGGGTAAAAGGTTGCTGCTGGTTTGGGGGATTAGCACCTGTAGTTTAACAGCAGAGAAGTAAATAATGTAGCCCTTTATTCTATCTTAGCAGGAACTGCAGGGTTCTAACTTTCAGCCCATTAGTTGGAATTTTCAGGAAGAAAAAGGGACACTTTGAAAAGTGATTATATAGTTTATCATTAAGTTGTAAAAAAGCTTCCTTTGAAAGCTATCTAAGTGGAAAAGCAGAAAGATCCTAAGCAGAAAAAGGGAAAAAATTCTTCTTTAAATGGGGAAAGGCAAAAAAATTTTTCTCTTTTTGTCTAAGAAGTGTTCTTCTCAGCTCAGTTCTTCTCAGCTCAGTTCTCACTCTATTTTCTTTACCTTGGCACTAAAACATCTTTCAGAATATATGAGCAGGTGTTGAAAAGTTCATCACAAGTTCATACAAAAAAAATCCAATGGCAAAATGAAATAGACAGTTAGAACAGAGAATGTTTACATACATATATATTAAGAGTAGTTATATGGCTAAGCATCCATCACCTGTCACAGCTCCACAGGTTCATTGGAAGTCAAAAAACATAACTAAGTTATTACTGAAGTTTTGTATAGATAAACCCAGTCATTATTTTATCTTCTGACCTAGCACCAATAATAAATCATTAGTTCCCTTTTTATGACCTTTGGTAAATTGTTTTACCACCTCTTGGAATGTGCTCTGAGTAGAAGGTCTGGTTACTATCTAAGAGCAATTAACGAGTGACACACTGGGGACTCACAGAGTTCTCGTTGCAGTTTTGACTATCAGAAGAGAACCTAATAGCAGTGACCTATAAAGGAGCTTAATAACCACTGATGTAATTTTAGGAATTCTTACAGGATCATCATTAAGACTTAAGAAGTCATCTATTTGTTTATATAGCATCACTACAAGACAATACATTTCCATAGATCTGCAGAGATCTGCTCAAAAGGAGTGGGTTAATACCTAATGAATGTTATATATGTTTAATAGTAATATCAGGAAAAGCATATTAATAGCAAGAATCTTTCCAAAAATGAATTCTCCCAGGCCTTGTCTATATGAGTGAATCAGTCGCAGATTATATTATAATCTGAAGCAGACCATCTCAGGAAGATCACCTGCTATTTATTAGCTTGTTCTAATATGGCTCCTGACAACAGTGAACTTCAAATCCAATCATGAAGGAGTCAATTGTTACCCATAACATTCATGCCACTATTACACAACTAGAAGTATGCTGCCTACCAGGTCAGTTTAGTACACCTAGGTACACCACTGGGTAAGACCATTGAAGATGTTTCTCCCTGAGCTGCCCAAATAGCATCCCTTACACTATGGTCATCCATGTAGAAATGCCCAAGGACGTTCCTGCTTAATTTCTATGTCTTGTAAAAAAAAGTGTAGACGGTCTTTAGCAATAGCCTTACTGTTACCAACCATGAGCAAAGATGATAGCCTATATTGTAACCTCCTTGGCAAAAATGGTAAGGAAATATCCCTTACCTAGATTGAGATTTTAACAATCCATAATTTATGGAAACATCATTATTGACATATGCAGGGTAACTATGTTCAAAACCCCTATTATGGTAGTTATAAATTTAAATTAATTTACAAAGTAGTGAATATTCTTAATACTTTCTTTATGTCCTTAGTTTTTGTTAAACTCCACCCCATTACATTCTTTCCAACTAGGGTATTTTTTTCTGTTGTTTGTTTGATTTTGGTTTTGTTTTTTCTTTTTCTTTTTCTTTTTCTTTTTTGTTAACTAGTAGCCATAATTTGGATTTTATTTGCTTCAGATTTGAAAACACACACTTTTTGCATTTTCTCCTCAATGCCAGATAATTATAAATTCCAGTCTCATAATACCATCATGTCCAATAGAAATTCTAAGTTTATTTTCCTTGTAACCAAATCACTTTAGTTTGATTGGTGATATTTTAATCATTCATCAGTGTTCTCTTTAGCTCCTTCAATGGTGAATCCTCTCGATATTGAATCATCTTTATACATATACAGCTTCCTGGAGTAGCATCATGTGAATGGGTTATGGGTATCTGTTTATAAACCTGTTTTGCATGTTCATTTTTAATTTTACATGTTTAGTTATAAATATGAAAATTTAGTCCAGTTGTTATCCTCCTCGCAGTCTGCACTCTGACTGTTCCTCATCCTATACCTCCTCTCCTGTCTCTAAGAGGATGTCCCAACCACACCTCCCCATTCCCTGGGACCTCAGTACTCTGGAGAGTTAGGTATCTCTTCTCTCACTGGTGTCAGACCACACAGTCCTATGCTATATATTTATCAGGAGCCTCATATCAGCTGGTGTATGCTGCCTGGTTAGTGCCCCAGTGTCTGAGAGATGTCAGGGATCCAGGTTGGTCTCCCTATGGGTTTGCCCCCCTTCTCAGCTTCTTTCAGCTTTTCCCTCATTCAACCACAGGGGTTCCCAGCTTCTGTCCATTGGTTGGGTGTAAATATCTACATCGGACTCTTTCGGACTCTTTCACTTGCTTGAGGGCAGCCATAGTAGGGTCCTGTCTGTAAGCACACCACAGCATCAGTAATGGTGTCAAGTCTTGGGGCTTCCTCTTGAGCTGGATCCCAATTTGGGCCTGTCACTGGATCTCCTTTCCCGCAGGCTCTTCTCCCATTTTTGTTTCTGTGGTCCTTTTAGACAGCAAAAATTCTGGGTCAGAGTTTTTAACTGTGGGATGGTAACCTCATCCCTTCACTTGATGCCCTGTCTTTCTACTGGAGGTGGACTCTAGGAGTTCCCTCTTCCACTGTAGGGCATTTCATCTAAGGTTCCTCTTTTTATGTCCTGAGAGACTCTCATCTCCCTGGTCTCTGGTACATTCTATATGGGCCATAAATAAATGTTTGAAAGACAATAGTTATTTTCTTAAGTTATGAGTTTTATGACACATGGCTTGTTCACAGCCATCATGATTTTAGAATTCACATATATTTTTCCATCTTTATTAAATTGGGTATTTATTTACATTTCGATTGTTATTCCCTTTCCCGGTTTCCAGTCCAACATCCCCCTAACCCTTCCCACTCCCTTTCTATATGGGCGTTGCCCTCCCTATCCTCCCCCCCCATTACCACCCTACCCCTAACAATCTTGTTCACTGGGGGTCCAGCCTTGGCAGGACCAAGGGCTTCCCCTTCCACTGGTGCTCTTACTAGGCTATTCATTGCTACCAATGCAGTTGGAGTCCAGGGTCAGTCCATGTATAGTCTTTGGGTAGTGGCTTAGTCCCTGGAAGCTCTGGTTGGTTGGCATTGTTGTTCATATGGGGTCTCACATATATTTTAAGCTTGACTAATAAAAAGCCCAAATTAAAACTTGTGTTTAATTGACAGAATTCAGATATAATATTGTAAGTTCCTAAAACTTTATGAATGACTGGATTAATAATTAGAGTTCTAGCTTCAAAATTGAGAAATTAGGCTGAAATTAGACAATGTGTATATATTATTCAACCACTGTTTATGATTTTTAAACTTCTATTGAAATGTGTTTCCTTATCCTTATCAAAATATTTGTCCATTAAAACCAACTGAACTCTTTCAATCTAAGTCTTGCTTGTTTTTTGAGTTTGGTTTAGCATCAGCATGTACATGAAATAGGGAATTTTCAAAACTCTATTGAATTAGTCTCTTATACTGAACCCTGCATCCAATCTGACTTAGACCAGAAAACCTTTTTTGAGCCATTTTTTTTTGTCGAGGTCCAAGAGATAATAATATGAAAAAGAGAGAAGTTGGTCTTGAGAGGTCCTACTTAAGCTGATGGTTTATGCCAATAAATCTTATTAAGAAATACAGCATCTTATATACTATTTCCAGGGGGGAAATGGGGCAGTGTCAGATGGAATCTAAATCAACAATGTTGCACAAAGGATCATAGAGTATCTGAGGGGCATCATAGAACCACGGGATTGATAACTTAGACCCTTGGGGTAAAAAAATTTGAATCTCAGTGTTGAAATCTTTATTCTTCCAAGGCCCTGCCCCAAGCAATTATGACTCTGCCAGCCATATTCCTGGTTTAGTGCAGGAACCATTTTGTTTTTATACAACTGGGGTTGGGGTAGCCACAACTATTACTGGCTCTGCCAAGTATGTTCATGTCTATAGGAAAGGAACTACATTCCTTTCTCATGTATTAGACCCTTGGTACAAAGCCTTGAATCAGCTCCCCTCTTACCAGGATCTGTGCATGTAGTTTGTGGAACTGGAGGATTTACTCGTAAACTGACATCACAGCAGAGTAATTTTGCCTTGATGTTGAGAAGATTTGATTAGACATCTAGAATAATTTCAAATTCTTCAACTTTTAAAGTATATATCTGTTTCATAGTGATCTTAGTGTCTTTGGTTTACTCGATGTCTTTAATATTTCATGATGTTGTACCAACAATTACAGAGAAGAAGCAAAATTAGATCTCTGTTTCTTCACAGAAGTTTTGCTCTGGGAGTGGTAATTATGTGCCTACTATGCTGTATTTTTCTATAACAGTCTTGGTTGTTCACATTTCTGAAAGTTTTTGTTTCATGGTCAGTTCAGGGAGGGGTCTTTCAATTTGACTTTATCAGGACGTAGTTATTGCCTTTGTGTTACTTAAGAAAAAGAGCTTTTAAATAATGGTTTCCTCTGCCCATACATAATTCAAAGACAGTGAAGTTTGCAGCTGATAACATGTAAACAGAATTACTATAAAAGATAATCGTACATCTTCTAAATTGTCGGCTAATTGTGTGTTATCTCTCTAAATATGTGATAGTGAGGCTAGGGATATGATAAATACTTGGTATTTGTGCTCATATTTAACAATATTCATATTAGAAAGAGGAACAGGTGAAAAGAGTTTAACACCAGCCTCAAAGTCAGCCTGAGTTTTATGCAAACCTGCCTAAATAAACAAATGAGCAAATAAAAATTTTTTAAATTAAATACATCTCTGTGTATTTTTAAACTATATGAAATAAAGTAATAATCAATAATGACATTTTGCATATGTATCAATGAAATAATTCTATGATTGTATTTCACAGTGTTCTTTAGTTTTTAGATTTACAATATTAAAGCATTTGTCATGTAGTCTATGTATCTGGTTTCTTTATGATTAGAAAGAAAGAAAGGAAAGAAGGAGGAAGGAAGGAAAGAAAGAAAATTAGTCACATTTCCTTATTATTTAATCCTCCAGTTTTACTAACATAGGGAACTCCAGCCTCTGAGAGTAGCTACACCAATTTTTTTAGAAGATTCCCTTTTAGCAAAGACAATTGCACTTTATCAGGATCTGTGAGCTCCAGGCTTTTCTGGCAACATTTCATCCTGCTTATGCAGTAAATGACACACAGAAACCTGCAATAGGTTATCTCCAGTACCGTAGGCCTTCTTTTCTGAAAAATCAAACCCACTTAAAGACAGAGGTATGTCTGCATGCATGATTTTTTTATTCTTACTTCAGAGCGAGGGTCACCTTTAGAAAACATACTTACATATCTCTACTATGATTAGAAAATGTCTTTGAAATTCAAACAGCTTGTAACAAAAAAATTATTTAAAGAGTGAGATAAAAGGGATATCCCACTGACCAGATAGAGGTAGTCTTGCTGTGAAAATGAGTCAGAGTGGGGCCTCCTGTTTCTTGTTGCTTGCCTGTGTTTGCCATCTCTAGAATGTAGATGTGAAACAGCTCTTTTGATCTCATAATCTAATATCTAATTCTAATTCTAGTTGCTTTAGCTATTACTTATTCACAATTTATAAACTTTATCATAAAACTATTAAATTATTGAGTTAATAAAAATCTCCTATGTGTTTGCATATTGCTGAAGAATGAATGCCAATTAAGAAGAATAGACTGGAATGTGTGCTTCCAATCTAAACGTGAAACAAATTAGTGTTTATGTATAGGTAGCCTTTTTTTCTAGGGTTGAATGTTGCAATTGCTTTACTAGATAGAACTGTGGGTTTTCTTGTGTCTGAGACAGCACCAACTTTCCTTAGGGAAACTTGAGAATGGAAGGAACAAACTACTGGATGGTTAGGGTTAGGCTTTTAGATTTACCCATTAGATAAAAGAAATTTAGAATATTTAAGCCAATGCAAATAAGTAACCCAACTTTTACATAAGAATTAGCTGTTGATAAAGAATATCATTAGAAAATGAAAAATGAACACTTTATGAGAAGTAATTATTACTATAAGTTCTATGCTTAAGCTCTACCCAGGGGGACACAGAGCGTTCCTTCTGCTGCCAGTGGATCAAGATATAGAACTTTCAGCATCATGTTTCCCTGAATGCTACCATGTTTTCTATTATGTTGATAAAAGACCAAGCTTCTGAAACTATAACCAGACCCAATTAAATGTTCTCCTTTTTAAGAGTTGCTTTGAGCATGGTATCTTTTCACAGCAATAAATCTTAACTAAGACATTAAGATATCCTCTTATTTAGCACATTTTAAAATATTTATATTAATTAATATTGTCCTGGGGGAGGGTGGGGGGAGTCTGTGAAGGAAGATTACTTCAACAAAAAGAATTCTGAAGAGAATGGAGATTAGCGTGATAGAGTGGAAGAGAAAAAGTGCAGAAAAGAAGAAAAAAGAATGAAAAAAGAATACAAAATCAAATAAAAATAATCCATCACTAATGACAAAGTTTTACAAAATATATTTCAGGAGAATAAAACATAGTTTAAAAAATACAACAAATTGAAAGATGCCATTAAAAACTGTCAAACAGAGAACCTGGAAGTGGCACTTTTCAAGGGACAAAGAGAAAGAGAAATACTTATGCAGAGAGATGGAAAAAAGATGACACAGTGAGGCAGGTATGAAGGAAACAGAGGGGAAAGAGGAGAGGAGAGGAGAGGAGAGGGAGAGGAGAGGAGAGGAGAGGGAGGGGGGGAGGAGGGGAGGGAGAGGAGGGGAGAGGAGGGGAGAGGAGGGGAGAGGAGGGGAGAGGAGGAGGGGAGAGGAGGGGAGAGGAGGGGAGAGGAGGGGAGAGGAGGGGAGAGGAGGGGAGGGGCGATGGATACTTTATATGCAGAAGAGAGAAATTATTGAACAAACTTGTACACTTTGTTTCCTGTCTCTTATGCTGACATTGATCCTACATTTAACAACTGCCTAAGTGAAATATATTGGTCCTCACTTTTATAGCTTAGCTATTAAATCTCAGATGTTCTGTCATCCAGTCAGTTGCCAATTCAATCTAACTCATGTGGTAGCTGGGGTAGCAGAAAGCTTGGATCTTTGTCTAAATATTTGTAGGGTGCAAAATCTTTTTCAGTTGCATTTTCTATTTTGTATTGTAAGCATGTTTTTGTTGTTAGTAGTGGTGGTAGTGGTGGTCTTTCTCTTGATTTTGCATTTGTTTGCTTTCTTTGTTTTGTTTTGTTCATTTTTTTTGTTTTTCTTTTTTGTTTTTTGTTTTGTTTTTGTTTACCATGAAATTTGTAGAATAAATCACTGTCCATGTCTGTTTCTTTATGTTATTTTGCATGTATCTCTGAGTTTGAGGAAATTTAATGTTGAGCATTTATTAAATTGTATACTAAGAAATCAGAGAACATCTATGTATTCTCTGCTGTCAAGATTGATGTGCAATGTGGCTCAGGATAAATACAATAGAACATTGTGCTTTTGTCTCAAAGAAGTCAAAACAACTTTAACTTTTAGGAGATACATATATACTCAGAAGTCAGGGTTGAGAACACGACCAATTATGTTAGCTACACCCAGGGGAGCTATCAATGCACCATGCACAAGATGATACATGCTCTGATTGCTGGAATTGCTGCAAAAAATTCACTTGATAACTTATTTCCAGGACCTGAACGTGATTTAGGGAAGAAGAAATGGTCTACCATTTCTGGGAATGCTTTTATCTATGCTGTAAAACTTTAAGTTTATAAGAGATATTCTTAAATTTAGTCTTGAAGTCCTCAAGAAGATAAGTGATAAATACTACCTGCTAAGTTAGTGTGTTTAGCATTACTTTTATGCATATAATTTCTGAGCTGATCATTTGGTATTAAAGAACCAATTACGTGACACATCCATGGGAAAGATTAATACCAGTTTATAAACATATTGCAATAGTAATAAAATAAGACATAATAAATTTGAGAAAGTGTAAGATTGGTGACATGAGAGGGCTTGTAAGGAGAAAAAGGAAAAGAAAATGATTTAAATAAATCTTAAATAAAAATGTGTAAGTAATCTAGAATAAAATTAAAGATAATTTACATAAGACCAGACTTCTCAAAGGAGACTCTGAAAGCCAGAAGGGCCTGGACAGACATTCTACAAACTATAGAGCACCAGAGATGACAGCCAGACTACTATATCCAGCAAAACATTCAAACATAATACATGGGGAAGATAAGGCATCTCATGGTAACATCAAATTTGAGCAATTTCTATGTAAATACTCATCCTAAAAGAAGGTGCTCCAAGCAAGAGAATGCTCCTCCATTGCTGGTGAGAGTAATCTCTTTTACAACCATTCTGAAAATCAATTTGTTGCTGTCTCAGAATTTTGAGCATAGTTTCACCTCAATACCCAAACTATACTACTCCTGGGTACCCAAAAAATGTTCTACTATCTCACAAGTACACTTGCTCAACTAGGTTCATAGCCGCTTCATTCATAATAGCCAGAAACTGGAAACCTGATGTCCATCAACAGAAGAATGGATAAAGAAAATGTGATTTTATTTACATAGTGGAATACTGCTTAGCCATTAAAAACAAATGCATCATGAATTTCTCAGCTAAATGGATGGAACTAGAAAATATCTTCCTGAGTGAAGTAACCGAGACCCAAAAGATATGCATCGAATCTACTCACTTATTAGTGAATATTAGCCATAAAGGACAGGATAACCATGCTATAATCAACATATCCAAAGAAGCCGAGTAACAAGGAGGGCTTTAGGGAGGATGGTTGAATCTTTCTCAGATAGGAAATAAAATAGATATTATAGGTTGATGGAAGGAAGGAACTGGGTGGAAGTGGGGACTAGGAGCAGAGTGGGCCAAGGGCTGAGGAGAACACATATTTGGAGAGCAGGAGAGAGAGAAAGGAAATCATCCGTGGGTGGATGAAGCAATCACTAAAGCATCCCAGAGAACTGGGATTGAGGATGGCCCTCGGAGGTCTATAGGTGTTGACTCTAGCTGGGACGTCTATTAGTGGGGAATATGGTCCCTGAAGTGACTACTCCCCATAGCCAGATAGAACTCCCAGTAGAGGGATAGGAACAGTAACATTTGCACAAAATCTTAGACCAAGATTGCGTCCTGCCTAAAAAGATGTGTTGGGACAAAAATAAAGTGGAGTCTGAGGGAATAGCCAACCAATAACCAGCCCGAATTCACATCCCACAGGCAAGAACTAATCCCTGACACTATTTTTCAATTAGATATATTTCTTTATTTACATTTCAAATGTTATTCCCTTTCCTGGTTTCCTGTCCATAAGCCCCCATCCCCAACTCTCCCACTGACGGGTGTTCCCCCCTCATCCACCCTCTTTACCGCCCCCCACCCCGACATTCCCCTACACTGGAGGTCCAACCTTGGCAGGACCAAGGGCTTCCCCTTCCACTGGTGCCCCAACGAGGCTATTCTCTGCTACACATGCAGTTGGAGCCCTGGGTCTTTTGGTAATGGTTTAGTCCCTGGACTATGATACTCTGTTATGCTTACAGACAAGAACCTAGCATAACTGTCCTCTGAGAGGCTCTACCCAGCAGCCATTGGAAAAAATGTGGAGATACACAGTCAACAACAAACCCTGAGGAAATCAGAAGAAAAAAGAAAAAATATTCTCAATATATACCACCTACAACTAAAATTAAATGAAATCACAAAGCAATTTAAACAGATCTGTAACTCCTCATGAAATAAATGCAGTAGTAATTAAATGTCTCCAAAAGTGCCCAGAGCCAGAAACTTAATGCTAGTACTATTCACATTATTTGGAAAAAGAACAAACAAAAGAATACTGCCAATTAATTTCCTTTATTATTATTATTATTATTATTATTATTAATTATTTTACACCATATATTCCCCTCCCAGTTCCCCCTCCAACTGTTCCACATCCATTACCTCCTCCCCGCTGCCCCCCTGTCTCCACAATGATGTCCCCACTCCACCCACCCCACCAGACCTCTAAACTCCTTGGGCCTAGAGTCTCTTGAGAGTTAGTTGCATTTTCTCTGACTAAAGCCAAACCAGGACGTCCTCTGCTTTATATGTGTTGGAGACCTCATATAAGCTGGTGTATCTGCCTGGTTGGTGACCCAGTGTCTTAGAGATCTTATCAGTGATCCAGGTTAATTGAGACTGCTGGTCCTCCTGCAGAGTTGTCCTTCTCCTCAGTTTCTTCCAGCTTTCCCTAATTCGACCACAGGGGTCAGCAGCTTCTTTTCATTGGTTGAGTGCAGATATCTGCATCTGACTCTTTCAGCTGCTTGTTGGATCTTTCAGAGAATAGTCATGGTAGGTCCCTTTGTGTGAGCAATCCATAGCCTCAGTAATGGTGTCAGGCATAGGGGTCTCCCCTTGAGCTGGATCCCACTTTGGGCCTGTCTTTTCCTCAGGCTCTTCTCCATTTCCATCCCTGCAGTTTTCTTTCAGGAACAATTATGGGGCAGAGTTTTGACTGTTTGATAGCAACCTCATTACTCATCTTTCTGCTGTGGGTGGCAAAGGAGCACCACCAATTTATAATACCAGAGTTACCATGGCAACCAAAGCATATAAAGGTTCGATAAAGTGAACTATAGACTAATATCCCTTACATATTAAAACATCGAGAACTATGGGCATAGTTGCAAAATATCTCAATAAAACATTTGCAAATTTAATTCAAGAATATATTAAAATCTTTTTCTATTTTAATCAAGTAGGCTTATTTTTCAGAGATGAAGCAATGTTTCGTCATATGAATAATCAGGAAGTGTAATCTACTACATAAACAAAGAGGGGGACAAAATCACATGATGACCTCATTAGATAGAGAAAGGATCTTAGACAATGTCTAACGCACCTTTATAATAAAAGTTCTTGTACTTGAGCTTTGTGCAGGGTGACAAATATGCATCTATTGTCACTTTTCTACACACAGACAGCCAATTAGGCCAGCACTATTTATTGAAGATGCTTTCTTTTTTCCATTGTACATTTTTGGCTTCTTTGTCAAAGATCAAGTGTGTGTGAATGTGTGGTTTTATTTCTGGGTCTTCAATTCTACTCTATTGATCAACCTGTCTGTCTCTGTACCAGTATCATGCACTTTTTTTTTATCACTCTTGCTCTGGAGTAGAGTTTGAGGTCAGAGATGGTGATTCCTGCAGCTGTTCTTTTATTGTTAAGAATTATTTTTATTCTGGGTTTTTTTGCCTTTCCAGATGAATTTGAGAATAGCTCTTTCCATGACTTTGAAAATTGTGTTGGGATTGTTTGCATTGAATCTGTAGGTTGACTTTGGTAGGACAGCCATTTTTACTATGCTAATTCTGCCAATCCATGAGCATGAGATATCTCGCCATTTTCTGAGATCTCCAATTTCTTTCTTGAGAGACTTGAAGTTCTTATCATACAGATCTTTCATTTGTTTGGTTAGAGTTACCCCAAGATATTTTATATTATCTCTGGCTATTGTGAAGGGTGTTATTTCCCCAATTACTTTCTCAGCCTGTTTATCATTTGTATAAAGGAAGGCTACTGACTTATTGGAGTTAATTTTTATATCTGGCCACTTTGCTGAAGTCGTTTAGCAGCTGGAGTAGTTCTCTGGTAGAATTCTTGCGGTTGCTTATGTATACTATCATATCATCTTCAAATAGTGATACCTTTATTTCTTATTTGCCAATTTGTATACTCTTGATCACCTTTTGTTGTTCAAGCTAGCACTTCTAGCACTGTATTGATTAGATACGGGGAGAGTGGGCATCCTTGTCTTGTCCCCAATTTTAGTGGGGTTGCTTCATGTATCTTTCCATTTAATTTGATATTGGATATGGGTTTGCAGTAAATTGCTTTTATCATGTTTAGGTATGGGCTTCGAATTTCTGATCTCTACAATACTTTCAACATGAAGGTTTGTTATATTTTGTCAAATGCTTCCTGCATCTAAAGAGATGATCATGTGATCCTTTCTTTGAGTTTGTTTGTGTGATTGATTACATTAATGGATTTTCATATATTGAACCAACCTTGCATCCTTTGGATGAAGCATACTTGATCATGGTGATCTTGATGTGTTTCTTGCATTTGGTTTGCAAGAATTTTATTGAGTATTTTTGTATCAATATTCAAAAGCAAAATTGGTCTGATGTTCTCTTTTTTTTGGTAGGTTCCCTGTATGGTTTAGGCATCAGAGTAATTCTGACTTCATAGAATGAATTAGGTAGTATTCCTGCTGATTTTATTTTATGAAATAGTTTGAAGAATATTGATATCAGGTCTTCTTTGAAGGTTTGGTAGAATTCTGAACTAAATTCATCTGATCCTGGGCTTTTTGTTGGTGGTTTTTAATGACTTCTATTTCTGGTAGGTTTATGTCTATATGAGAGCTGGTACATGTTAGGTCAGGGACAAAGTTTTTGTAAAGCAGGGAGAAGGAGTAGGAAGGAAAATCAAGATGGAGAATTGGAAGGATGCCCCAGATTCTGGTAGTCTTCAATTTCAAGGTAGTTGGCAAATTTATCTTATCTAGCTGGGCAGTTTATACCCTCATCAATTTGTTGTAAGTTTATTGTGTGGATGTATTGTATATTGAGAATTTTACATATAAATTTGATTGTTGGGTTGCAGTTTGCTGAGACTTGATTTTAATGGAAATTTATACTATAACTATTGGGGGGGCACATGTTGGAAATATAAACAGAACAGTGACAGAGAGTTAAGAGAAGGTAGCTGGGAACTAGATGGATAAAGAGATTGCCATGACCTCAGAGAATAGCTTCATCAGTGTCTGATGAGCTGGAACTGTGAGTGAGGGCAGGGTGCCAGGGCTCATAGACCGCCTGGGTCAGAGAAAGTGCAGACTGGTGTGCTCAGGAAACAATGAACTCACACCCTTTTTTATTTTTACCCCAACAATTTCCTTATGGAATATGGGCTTGATTAGAAAGTTTACATGCTCTTGATTTAACTTTGGTACGTGGTATAGGTCTATAAAACCATCCATTTCATCTAGATTTTTCAATTTTTTTGAGTATATAGGCTTTTGTAGTAGGATCTGATGATTATTTTGATTTTCCTCTGTTTCTGTTGTTATGTCTCCCTTTTCATTTCTGATTTTGTTAATTTGATACTGTCTCTGAGTCCTACAGTTAGTTTTGCTAGGAATTTATCTACCTTGTTGATTTTCTCAAAGAGCTAGCTTTTGGTTTTACTGATTCTTTGTATTGTTTTTTGTTTGTTTGTTTGTTTGTTTGTTTGTTTGTTTCTATTTGACTGATTTCAGCCCTGAGTTTGACTATATCCTGCTTTCTACTCCTCTAGGGTGAGTTTGCTTCTTTTTGTTCTAAACCTCTCAGATATGATAAGTTGCTAGTGTAAGATCTCTCCAGTTTCCTTAGCAGTGCACTTAGAGCTATGAATTTTCCTCTTAGCACTGCTTTAATTGTGTCCCATAAGTTTTGGTATGATATGTCAACATTTTCATTAAATTCCAGGAAGTCTTTAATTTCTTTCTTTATTTTATCCCTTACCAAATTATCATTGAGTAGGGAGTTGTTCAGTTTCCACATATATGTGGGTTTTCCATTGCTTTTGCTGATATTGAAGACCAGCTTAGGCCATGGTGGTCTGAGAGGATGCATGGGATTATTTCAATCTTCTTGTTTAGGTTGAGGATTGTTTTGTGACCAATTATGTGGTTGATTTTGGAGAAGGTACCATGTTGTGCTGACAAGAAGGTGTATTCTTTTGTTTTAGGGTGAAATGTTCTGTAGATATCTGTTAAATCCATTTGTTTCATAACCTTTATTAGTTTCACTGTGTCTCTGTTTAGTTTCTGTTTCACTGACCTGTTCACTGTTGAGAGTGGGGTGTTGAAGTCTCCTACTATTATTGTGTGGGGTTCAATGTGTGTTTTGAGATTGACTAAAGTTTCTTTCACGAATGTTGGTGCCTTTGCATTTGGGGCATATATGATCAGAATTGAGACTTTCCCTTGGTGGATTTACCCTTTGATGAATATGAAATGTCCTTCCTCAGCACACTTCATAACTTTTGGTTGAAAGTCTATTTTATCGGATATTAGGATGACAATTACAGCTTGTTTCTTGAAATCATTTGCTTGGAAGACCTTTTCCCATCCTTTTACTCTGAGATAGTTTCTGCCCTTGTTATTGAGGTGTATTTCTTGTATGCAGCAAAATGCTGGATCTTGTTTGCATATCTAATCTGTTAGCGTTTGTCTTTTTTACAGGTGAGTCGGGTTCATTAATATTGAGAGGTATTAAAGACAGATGACTCTTGTTTTCTGTTATGTTTGTTTCTGTAGGTAGCTTTCTGTGCTTGTGGTTCTCTCCTTCTGGCTTTATTGTGAGATGCTTATTATCTTGCCTTTTCTTTGGTATAGATATCTTCACTGTATTGGAACTTTCCTTCTAGGATCCTCTGTAGGGCTGGATTGGGATACTGTTTGAATTTGGTTTTGTCCTAGAATATTTTAGTTTCTCCATCTATGTTGATTGAGAGTTTTGCTTGGTATAGCTGCCTGGGCTGGCATTTGTGTTCTCATAGAATCTGCATGACCTCTAACCAGGCTTTTCTGGCTTTCATAGTCTCTGTTGAGATTTCTTTGTAATTCCGATAGGTCTGCCTTTGTGTGTTTCTTGGCCCTTTTCCCTTGCAGTTTTTAATATTCTTTTCTTGTTGTTGTTCTGTGTGATTAGTGTTTTGAATATTATGTGACAAGAGGATTTTCTTCTTTGTTCCCATCTGTTTGGTATTCTGTAAGCTTCTCGTACTTTTATCATCTCTTTCTTTAGGTTGGGAAGTTTTCTTCTGTGATTTTGTTAAAGATGTTTTCATGTCTTTTGATCTGGGAATCTTCATTCTCCTCTATTCCAAATATTCTTAAATTTGGTCTTTTCACTGTGTCCTGAATTTCCTGGATTGTTTGGGTTAGGAGTTTTTTATGTTTTGAATTTTCTTTGACTGTTGCATAAATCTCTTCTACAGTATTTTTTTACATATGAGATTCTCTCCTCTATCTCTTGTATTCTGTTGGTGATACTTACATCTGTAATTGTTGACCTCTTTTCTAGGTTTTCTACTTCCAGATTTGACTCCATTGTTTTCTTTATTGTTTCTACTTCTGCTTTTAGGATTGGACGACTTTATGCAATTCCTTCACCTGTTCGATGGTGTTTTCCTTTATTTCTTTAAGGGATTTATTTGCTTCCTCTTTAAGGGCTTCTACCTGTTTACCTGTGTTTTCCTGTATTTCTTTCAGTGAGTTATTTATATCCTTCTTAAAGGACTCTATTGTCTTCATGAGATAGGATTTCAGGTCAGCTTCCTGTTTTTCAGCTGTGCTGCCGTGTGAAGGGCTTGCTGTGGTGGAAGAACTGGGTTCTGATGATACCCATGTATATTGGCTTCTGTTGCTTATGGTTCTGTGCTTGCCTCTCACCATCTGGTTATCCCTAGTATTTGCTGGTCTAGGTGACTCTGTCTGGAGTCTGCCTCTTTTGTCCCTGGATTGCAACAGATCTCTTGGTAGGCCTGTGGCCCTGGCTATAGCAGACCTCTTGTGTGGCCTTCTTACTGCAGGGTATTCAGAGGGGCAGAGAAATTTCTGTTTTGTTGCCCTGGCTTCAATAGATCTCCTGAGAGGTCTTCAGACTGTTAGGTCTTGAGAGGAGTAGTCAAACTGTTTTCCTGTGTGAAGCTGTTCTTCGAGGTGAGTGTGTGTGTGTGTGTGTGTGTGTGTGTACGTCTATGGACTGTGATTTCGGTTTCCTTGTGTGCAGCCACACTCCAGGGAGACTTTCAGTCTTTTGTGTCAGTTGCCCTGCATGTTACAGAGCCTGGTCTTCAGGCTGTGATGTCAATTGCCCACTTGCCCTGTGTACAGAGGAACTCCAGGAATGCCTTCAAGCTGTGGTGTCTTGGGGACAGTAGATTTCCTGGCATGTCTCTGGTTATGGTAGCAAATGTTCTGAGTGCAGTGGTTCTTCTGGTATGCTTCAGAACATGATCTCAAATGTTCTGAGTGCAGCAGGTCCTCTGGTATGCCTCAGGATATAGCGTCTTCCAGGAAGCTAACTAGCTAGCAGTCTGTCCCAGCAGAAAGGACCAGGAGGAAGGGTACAACTTTCTTTACATTTTATTTATTCTCTCTCTCTCTCTCTCTCTCTCTCTCTCTCTCTCTCTCTCTTTCTCTCTCTTCATGTCTGAATATGTCTCTGTCTCTTTTCTGTGTCTATGTGTGTCTCTCTCTGTTGAGGCCCATGCGAGAGGAACTGCAAACAGCTATAGAACTTACGGAATGAGGTCTACTGGTTGGCACAACCCTGAGGAGTGTGCCCAGAGAGGCAGAGCCCCAGGGACTAAGTATCCTGAGGACTTCATGCTGCCGAGGAGTTTTGCGATGCTTGTTACACACACAGTCATCCCATCACTCTTAATCTGAGGTGTACGAAACTCTAAGGGAGTTTCCAGCACCTCACTGGACAGTGTCATTGACACTTAGAATATTATTGATATTTTGTAATGCATTGCGACTGGGGTAGACCAATGCTTCAAACACCACCCTTAGAAAGAATTCACAGATGTGCTTTGTTAAAGTTAGGTTAAGATGGTTTTTTGGTGGATTTGACAATTAAAGGTTCAGGAAGGCACATTTTTGATAATTGAGTAAGGGATTTATGGAAGTCAGGGAATAAGAACAGGGGCTGCCTGAATTGTAGTAGCTGATGCACCTTCTCCTGCTGAGTCTGGGCTGGTGTTTATTGTGATGGGTATTTTCTGCATTTTGCCCTCAGCTTTCAGATATGACTTAATAAAGAATGTTGTGGAAGGGATGTGGTTTCTGAGAATTTAAAGGAAAAGTAACTGTGTTCTATACATATAAAGGTTTAGGGTTGTGATTCTTTTAAGATCTTTCGTGAGATTACTTTTTAAGATTAAATAATAAACATATTTATCCTTTATTTGTAACTGCAAATTGCAGCCTGCCAGTAGGAGAACTGGATGAGAAAAATATTTTGCTTTCATAAACTTTGTTACTCTTTAACAAGTTACTTAAACATGCCTGTATATTTCTTTGTAATCATTTGTTTTGTATTTTTAACCTGCAATATGCAAGGTTAATCATGTAAGGATATTGGAAACATGGTCAGTTTTCATTGTTGTAGTTTTGTTTTGTAGTTTTAGATATATTTATTAAAGTAATCATTCACTTGAAGAAAATTTAGAATGTAAACACATTGTAGTTTTTATATTGCTTGAAAGATTTTACTGGGATATATAAGCTCTGGTGGGTGAGGCGGATAAAGTTACTAGAGCTTATGGAGCCTTGTTTTATCTACCAAGTGTGTGTGTGTGTGTGTGTGTGTGTGTGTGTGTGTGTGTGTTTTCCAGCTCTTTTTGCCTGCCCCAGAGAATTAACTTTTACTCCCTCAGAGAAGAGTCTTCTATATGCTTAATTGCCAAATCCATGCTCCTGCTAAATGTATCTGACCTACTGAAGCTAGCCTTTGACCTATTTCCTTTTCTCTCTGGGGGTTCGTGTGATCTCACATGAAGGTAAGATGACAACTTGGGGTTTGCTTCATCTACTATGTAGGTCTCAGGTACGTAAATCAGGTTTTCAGACTCGGCCGTAGGTGCTTTTTACTAGCTGAGCCACCTCCCTCTAGTGAGAAGGATCAGAAATTATTGCAGAAGAGGCAGCAGGAAGAATGTAGTAACTGAAGGACGATGACATGTGCTGTGAGATTCTATCTTCTGGATGGAACATGGCTCCTACATATATGAACTCACAACGGATGTGGTTGTCTGTGCAAGACCTATGTGAGCTCAAGCCAGCCAGAACTCCCACTGTGATGAGCTTGAGGGGCTATTGGCAGCCGAAAACAGACAGGGGAAGGAAGAATCATTTTTCATGAAGGTTGTAGACCCTGACAGTTTTCCCATGATCTAATTGATGGTCCATACATATGCACACATGTACAGAACTAATTGGACTTTTAGGAAAAGCAAGCTTTGGAGAGGAAGGTATTTCAACATACAGAAGGCTGGGCAGAGAAGATGGGAAATGTTTACAATCATTTTTCATTTCTCTCGTACACACACACACACTATATATATATATACATATATATATAATGTGTGTATGTATATATATATACATATATGCATATACATACACATATACACACATATACATATATATACATATATAATTAAAAAAACAAAAACAGAGGCAGAAAAGTATGTGTATATTTTGACTAAGAAATATTATACAGGTACTCCTCATGGTAAAACAATTCTAGGCAAATTGTAAAAGAGTGCAAGCAGCAGGTCCATGAACACTCAGAACGAAGGGACATTTATTTTCATCTTCTCTAATATATTTTCTACCTTTACATTTTTTTACATGCATAAACAGTTTTGTTGTCACTTTGTTCTAAAAAGTTTTCTTTTCCAGCACTCTAAATTCAAGCTTACCTTATAAAGTGGGGGTACTTAGTTTGAATAATATAAGTTGTTTTCCATGTTCTTATGGACACAGGAGAGAGTGAGTTATTCTCCTGGTTTACAAGAACATGGTGACAAAGAATATACAGCTGAAGATGTTTAAAAGAAAGAACCACTGAATCATAAAAGTTACCACATTCATTCATGCAGCAGCTGCTAGCCTTTAGAAGATTTGTTTTCAAGAAGTTTGTTTTTTATTTTTTTTAATTGACGAGAGTTGTATTTACTGCTTGTTTATTTTTTGAAGTGTCAACAGTAATGGGAAACTGTGACAATATTGACAAATAGAAAATAAACTGTTAGGGTAAAGAAAAACCTGGAGGATGGTATATGCATTTTAAAATGTAGATACTTACACTCTGAGGATTACAGGATTCTTTGCTTAAACAAATCTTGACAATTATCCTATACTTTCCACTAAATTCCTTTAAATGAGTATTTCTTCAATATGGAACAAAGGCTTAATCAATAGATTAAAAAGCTTTTAGTCATTGTTTTTAATTATTTGCTCTTTCACTGGGAAAAATACATAGAAAGTGTTTGTAGTAAGAGTCTGTTAATGGTTACTTGAAAGTACTTAATCTACTCAGTAACATTCTTAGACTCCTTATCTATAATTGTCAACTATGTATCGCATAAGTATACATTATAGTATGAGCCCGTTACTGAGAACTTTCTGACTTGCTCAGGAAGGAAAGGACCTACAAGGAAGCTATGCCAATCTGATGGTTTGTATTTTTCAGTTCTGTGATTTTCAATTTCGCAGATGACCTTCTGTGGTGGCCATTCTTGGTTTTCTCTCTGACTGTATCTGACATTGAGTAAAACGCAAGCAG